>NC_137675.1:72935202-73015202 GCF_963989245.1 Nansenia antarctica
GCATGCGCCTGCCTATGTGTACGTGTGTGTGTGTGTGTGTGTGTGTGTGTACGTGTGGTGTAGGTGTGTGTGTGTAGGTGTGTGTGTGCGTGTGTGTGTGTGTGTGTGTGTGTGTATAGTGCTGAAAGAGAGACGCACAGCCCGGAACATTAGCAGTACAGTCTATCTGTGTGTGTCTCCATGTATGTATGAATGTGTGTGTGTCTCTCTTCTTCCCTCGGCAACTGTCTCTGAACGTCTGCCGTCAGTAACAACACTTTACTGACAGAACTGATGATTGCTGCTGTTCTGATCTGCAGAATGCTTGTACGCTTGTGTGCATGTGTGCGTTTCGGTGTGTGTGTGTGTGCGTGCGTGTGTGTGTGTGTGTGTGTGTGTGTGTGTGTGTGTGTGTAAATACAGTATGTGATAGACATTTGTGATTGGGTGAAAGCGACAGGAGGCAAATCCGAAAAAAGGTATCACTGATGTTACTCTTCTTCACCTGTGTTGGTGTGTGCGTGCGTGCGTGCGTGCGTGCGTGCGTGCGTGCGTGCGTGCGTGCGTGCTCACACGTGCGTGCGTGTGCGTGTGCGTGTGCACGTGTGTGGGAGCAAGTTCATCTGACTGTAAAAATGAAATGAAAATGGCTGAAATGGCCCAATAGTTCCAGGGCGCAGGGTGAGTTTCAGAGGTGCACTGCATACCATGCCTAGTCATGTGTTCAGTACCTGCTCTAGCTCGCTGAACTAGGAAGTGTTGTGTTTTCGTCCGTGCTGCATTGTGTTAGTGAAGCATCATAACATGCTTGCGTTGTGTTATCATTGGCTATGTACAGTAGTGTTGTCCGAGCAACATTGAGTGACACAGTTGGCGACAGCCGTGATGACAGTGGATGTCAGTGGTGTCAGTTGACCAGAGGTGTCACTGGGCTGGAGGCCAGAGCGATATTGGTCTTGGTAACCCGGAGGAAAACCAGATGCTCAGGTGTGGAATAACTTAAGATGGCCATGATGACAGTATTGTTCTCATGGCTTAATGTGGAGGAGTCTACTGTATCTTAGTGATAAGCACATCAATGTCAATAGAGGGGAGAGGGTGAGGAGGAGGAGGAGGAGGAAGAGGGGGGTTTGGCATGTTTAGGTCTGTCTGTGTGAGCAGTCAGTCAAGCATAAAGAGCATTTGAAGAAGGTTGGGGAGTACAGAGATGAGGGATGAAGTAATGTTGCAGGAAGAAGAGAATGTGCAGATAGAAAGAGAGAGGTAGAAAGATTTGTTCAAGCCATTCTAACACAGAGGGACAGGTAGAGGAGTGGGAGTGGTGGGGCCCAAATTAAGGAAATTAAGTCCAGAGACAGATGTGTGTGTATATGTATGTATGATTATTTATTCCGCATCTTCATAGATTTATTCACAGACAAAGAAAAAAAAGAGTGAGAGAGGTGAGGAGGGGGCGGGCATTTGAGAGGAGAAAGAGAGAAAGAAAGATAGGGAGCGATAGGAGAGAGAGAGAGAGAGATGGAACAGATGGAGTGGGCTGGGACTATTTTGGTGTACAGTGGGATTATCAGCATGTGGGTACAGTATGTTACTGTAGACACTGTATCCATAAAGCACCTGACTGACTGGTTGACTGACTGACTGGTTGACTGACTGACTGACTGACTGACTGACTGACTGACTGGTTGACTGACTGACTGACTGACTGACTGACTGACTGGCTGGCTGGGACTATTTTGGTGTACAGTGGGATTATCAGCGGGTAAATGGAATAAATGGTAAATGGACTGACTTATAGCGCCTTATTCCAAAGCGCTTTACAATGGCCTCTCACTCATCCATTCACACACCCATTCACACACCAATCGCGGCAAGCTACCATGCAAGGCGCTGGCCTGCTTATTGGGAGCAATGGGGTTCAGTGTCTTGCCCAAGGACACCTCGACATGTGGCCAGCCAGGGTTCGAACTGCCGATCTGCCGACCTTGCCGATCATTAGACGCCGGCACTACCTCCTTGCGCCACACAGTACAACTTGTTATGAGACTGTATCTATACAGCACCTGACTGACTTACTGTTTGACTGGCTGGCTTCTCTGACTGACTGACTGACTGACTGACTGACTGACTGACTCACTGTAACTGTTACATTCACACACAGACATCACAATGACTGAATCACTAGTGCACCACATGCATCAGTCATTGAATGGCTGGTTGACTGACTGAATGGGATAGTGAATGGGTTCATCACTGAAGGGCCTCTGTGAATGAAGCACTGCACTAGCTGGATGCACTATTGCAGGCCTACTAATTCACACTAACTGGCTGCATCGTTGGATGACTGGTTGGTTCAGAGACTGAATGACACACTACCTGGCTGAATCACTAGTTGACTGGTTGGTTCAGTGACTGAACAACATTGCCAGGGTGAATCATACAGCATGATGACTAGTTCACTTGACTGAGTTGGATGCTGTACGGGCGAACAGAGAGTACTGGAGTGGCTTTGATTCATTAACGGACACCCTGACATATGGGACAGAAACAGACATAGTTGCAGTCAGCTGGGATTCAGTCTTTGCTCGAATGTAATTGGCCAGTGTTCATAGAGGCTGACTCTCTCTACAGTATATCGGCCAATGGCAGCACCATTTGGGAGATCTGACATGCTGTTGCTCGTGTTTGTTCATGCGAATGCACTTTCTCTGTGATCTTCCTCCATGGTAGCTTCCCTGTGTACTGTAGTTCGGTGATAGCTACTGGAAACTTGTCAATTATCGTTATCTCCCATACTCATTATACCCTGTTTATTCATGGGGCTATTTTTTGCTAAGCGAACAAACATAACCTAACTGCCATTTGATGTCTTTATTGGCTCCACATATGAGGAATCTTATTTTCTTCTTTGGATGACTAATTCTGTGCCATTACACCACCCATCTTTGCATACTGTACATCGCACACAATCGTAGACCTCGCTCTATTAGACCAGCAGATTTCCTACGTCCAGTTCTAGCTGTTGCTGAGGCAACCACTGCCATCATACAGGATCTAGCATTGTGGAGTGAGGTTCTAGAAGAACATATCTGGGCTTCACTGCACAGCACAGCAAAGTTCAGTACAGTACAACACAGCTCAGCTAAGCACAGCCCCCCGCAGCACCCCACAGTACTCCACAGCCCCCCACAGTACTCCACAGCCCCCCACAGTACTCCACAGTACTCCACAGTACACCAAAGCCCCCCACAGTACTCCACAGTACACCAAAGCCCCCCACAGTACTCCACAGCCCCCCACAGCCCTCCACAGTACTCCACAGCCCCCCACAGTACTCCACAGCCCCCCACAGTACTCCACAGTACTCCACAGCTCAGCTCAGCAAAGCACATCACGTCTTAGCTCAGCACAGCTCAGCTTAGCACAGCAAAGCACAGCACTGTACAGAACAGAACAGCACTGTACAGAACAGCACAGAACAGCGCCATCTTACCTCCTCGCCCGGCCCTGCATCCGAGAGGCCCTGATCTAGTGTAGGATGTTAGTACCTGCCTGGTAACCACCTCAGAGAGGACACAGGAAGTACAAGCCGCCCAGCTCGGGGGGAGTCGGCTGGGTGAGGCGAGTCAGTAAATGTATTCATTCATGTGCTTTAAAAATCCACCCTCATTTCAGCAGCGCCCCTGACCCCTCCCACCTCCCTCCCTGAGGATTAAGGTTCCCTCCTGGTGCAGTGTGAATGTGCAGGGGTGTACGCCTGCCTCTCTCTTTCTGCTCTCGCCCTCGCCCTCTCCCTCTCCCTCTCCCTCTCCATCCTTCTCTCTTTCCCTCCCTCTCTCGGTCTCTCTACTCTCTCTTCCTCTCCTCTCTCTTCTCCCACTCTCTCTCTCTCACATACTCGTTCACTGTCCTCTGTCTTTATCTCCTTCCTCTCCCTTGATGACTCTCATTCCCCTCTCTCCCCTCTTTTCTCTCCTCTCTAACAGTGACTATATAATCAAGGAGAAGACAGTGCTTCTGCAGAAAAAAGACAGCGAGGGTTTTGGCTTTGTGCTGAGAGGTGCCAAGGGTAAGGGAATGTGGTACACACTGACTGACAGTCCTGTCCCGTCCCCCCACCCAACAACCCACCCACCCACACACACACACACACACACACACACACACACACACACACCCACACACACACACACACACACACACACACACACACACAGGCACATACACACTCTGGACATGCACACACTTCACACACCACACTCTTGGATAGCCCTGCAGATGGCTCAATCAATATAGACATTACACTTGTTAATACAGAGTGTGTGACATGCATTACCTGACCCCTCTGATGTACTTGTGCTGGTCTCCTGTGTGTGCAGCTCAGACCCCCATAGAGGAGTTCACTCCCACCCCTGCCTTCCCGGCACTGCAGTACCTGGAGTCAGTTGATGAGGGAGGCGTGGCCTGGAGGGCTGGTCTGAGAATGGGAGACTTCCTGATTGAGGTCTGTTACCGCATGTGCATCATGGGAGTTGTAATCCAATTCCTCACAACATTGTTAAGATGTAAGAAATAAGAAAATAAGAAAGAGTCACCTAAAGAGTCACCTAACCCCCCTTCTATCTCCTCTCTCTCTCTCTCTCTCTCTCTCTCTCTCTCTCTCTCTCTCTCTCTCTCTCTCTCTCTCTCTCGCTCAGGTGAACGCTCAGAATGTGGTGAAGGTGGGACACAGGCAAGTGGTCAACATGATCAGACAAGGAGGAAACAGCCTCATGGTGAAGGTTGTCATGGTAACCCGCAATCCTGACATGGAGGAGGGCTCCAGAAAAAAAAGTAAGAGACAACGCTGGTTTAAGAACAATGATGATGATGATGATGATGATGATGATGATGATAATCATTATGATGATGGTGGTGATGAAGATGATGATGGTGAAAATGATGATGATGGTGATGACGATGACTTTGTGGGTGGTGGGGATGATGATGATGATGACGGTGATGATGAGGAGGACTTTGTGGGTGGTGGGGATGGTGATGGGGGTGAGGATGATGGTGTTATTTGCTTATGCTAATGCTTATACTAGTGCTAACGATTACGATGATGTTTCTCTGTCTCCATAGTTCCCCAGCAGAGTAAAAGACTGAGCGCGCCAGCCATCGCTCTGCGCTCCAAATCCATGACCTCAGAGCTGGAGGAGATGGGTAAGACATGGGCTAGAAAGAGGGTGCTTGGAATGAGGGACAACAGAGGAATAGGAGAAGAGCGGGAGAGAAATAATGTGCTGTAGAAAGGAGTGGAAACAAGGAGGAATAATAAAGAGAGAGAGATAGAGACACAGAAGTGATGAGTCGTGAGGGAGAAGTCGTGAGAAACTGGAAGGATGAGGAAAGTTGAGTGAGGGCTAGAGAGAGAGAGAGAGAGAGAGAGAGAGAGAGAGAGAGAGAGGGAGGGAGAGAGATGAGAGAGAGGTAAGCAATGACAGAGAGGGGGAGAAAGAGAAGGTGAAGGGAATGGAGCTAGAGGATATGGGTGCAGCATTAGCAGGGTTACCGACATGGATGAGAGTCTCAATGCGTTTCACTGTTCTTTCAGAGGTTCCACACTGTCACTTCCAGCACCCCCACAACAGGTAACCCCCCCCCCCAAGAAATGCCCCCACCCACCCCCTGCTCCTCCTCACTTCCCCCCTCTTGCCCCCTGCACCCCCCAGCCTCCAGCCTCAGCCTCCAGCCCTAACCCTAACACCCCCACCAAGACCACTCCCACTGCTCCAGGAACAGTGTCTTGAGTGTCTTGTGTGTTGCCAGGGTAACAATGCAGGGGGTGGGCGTCACTCGGAGGGAGAGACGGCGGTGGCTGCTGCCGTCTCCACTGAGCATGCTCACTAGAGCAGAGGATGATGCATGAGAGAGGACGATATGAGAGGTGAGAGGGGATCCTCCCAGGGCTCCCTGAGCTGATCCCAGGCCAGTGGTGTCCAACCCCTTCCGGGAAGCCCTCCATGTACCCCCCACGCTCCCTCACAAGAGCAACCAGTGGGGACATTGGGCCTGTCCTTAACTCAGTGGCTATTATGCCCTGTAGTAGTAAGCCTTCATAGGATAGGGACTTGAGTAGCTGTGCCCCTTTACTCCCTGCACCCCCCACCTTTCTCTGTGGTTCAACCCCTCCCCCCAGACTGACACGCAGCATGAAAACTCAACCCCCCCCCCCCGCCCCACGAACACACGCTGACCCCCTTCTCCCCGGTAAACCAGTGCTCACTACCCCTATGTACGGTAACACCACAAACCTACATAACACTACACATACAGTACATTCAACTAACGCATCATTATAATGCCACATACAGGGACAGTGGTGTATACTGTACTGTTACTGTCTAGAGAGATAATGCTATCTCAGTGATTAACAGAAGATATAGAAGTAACACCTCTTAACTTGTATGTAGGCCTATTTGTAGCACATATAACCATGAATACATTGTAATCCATTTTACAAAAGTTGAATTGAATTATCTCAAAAGTTTAAGTCATTTCAAATGTATGATCAGCCTACTCAATCCGGAAATGTTGTTATTTTAGAAATGAGAGAAATCACTGTAGACACTACGTGAGCTTAGAATGATAAGGTTCTATCTCCGTTTAGGCTAGTTCAGAGATATTGAGCGTCAACGTTTTTACATTCCATTATGTTTTGTGAGATGGAACCTTTGTATTTTATGAATAACTAACAAAAAAATGTAAACATTTTTAAAATAACACCACACAGGCATTAATAAACACCTAATGGATCAGATTATGTAAAAAACTAAATTTTGACAAAAATGGAGATAGAACCTTATAATTCTAACGTCACGACTAATCTTCCATTATTTGGGGGGCAAATAAGTAAACAACAGTAAAGACCATTTTTCAAACCAAGAGTCAATCCTGCCACAGGCCTTCTTTCCAGTAACTTGACCTCCCCTTCGCACAAGTATTATTCCTCTAGCAAGGTTACAGCAGCAGCCTGTGTGATAGAGCCATGTCACCGTCTGCCATATGCTTATTCTAATGCTTAGAATTAATTTAACACCCTATTAAACCGCCGTCACCTCTATGTTTGGTGCAGTGTCCCAGTTCACCTAGAAGTCATGCTGCAAGATAACAGGGGCATTAAAACAGAAATTATTTTGCGCCTGTCTGAACTGATCATTGTTTTTACAGGCAGTATTCAAAGCAGCAAATGTTGGATTATACACAGGTTTTGACAATGTCAGCGCTGTCTTTGTTTGGGGGAAAGAAAAAAAAACTAATCTTAAAGAGAGTACTGTTCAATGAATACTCCCTCTACAGCTGAATGACTTAGTGAGAGTGGAGACTCGTTCCTTAAACCATTAAGGAAGTTAACTTCATATCCAACTTGTCTTATCTAACTTATCGTATTACTGTAAAAAACTCAATTAGACCGCTAGAAACAACACACACAAGCACCTAACTCCTGTGGCCTACTCACGGTGATGTTCAGTGTTCTAACCACTAACTCTGGCTTTCCTCTGACCTCCCCTATCTGCACCTCCCTACCGTGTGGACGGGTAACAGTGGAGAGAGGTGAGAGACGTCTCCATTTACCTAAACGTGTGACTCTTGGGTTAGTGTGTGTATATGCAGGCCCTGCCCTAAATATTTGGTGGCCCTAAGCAGGATTTGGAATGTGTCCCTTCCCCCCCCCCACACACACACGTTTCGTCAACGGGGGAGGTGGGGTGGGTGGTGTGGTAGTGGAGTTTTTGATTGATGGGTGGTAGTTTTTGCGCTAAATCGACGGCGCAAGTGTGGCCCCCTCTAGCGGTTGTGGCCCTGAACAACCGCATAGAGTGTTTATGCCAGCGGCCGGCCCTGCGTATATGTGTGTTTGTGCCTGTGCTTGTGCCTGATCCTGTGTGCGTGCATGTGTGTGCATTATGTGTGTGAGGACGTAAGGGTTTGTTTGCGAGTGTGCCTGTGTGCGTGCATGCTTAATATACATAACTTTCCTATTAAAAGTGTACTGTGTGTGGGTGTACAGTATATGCATATTTATATATTTAAGATGTACAGTCGTAGGAATGTATTATCTATTGTAATTATGGTGTTGCAGCAACACTTGTACCAAAGCTAAAGTCTCATTTTGTAATTTTCTCAGCTGCTACGCCTTGGAAAAAGAAATCAGGTGAGACAAACACAAGTCTGCGTTTGATGTTTTAAAAAAAAACGAATATATATATTATTTTATTTTTTCGGCTTCCTTCGGTACGGTTATAGCATAGTTATAATTCAGTCACTTACTAGGTTTTTCATGTGTGTCTTTCTAGAATTCGAATCTTCACAGGTTACAGAGAAGAAGAGGACAGTCTATCAGATGGCTTTGAGTAAGAGAGTTTATACCAGTGTATCAAGGGAATAGCCGGGGTTTATTCTTCATGTGTAAAGCAATTTAGCTCTCAGACTGAACACCTAGATGTGATGTGTGGTAGAGTGTTCGTTGGCTTTATTTGACCTCCCCCCGCCCTCTCTTTCGCTTTCTCTTTCTCTCTCACTCATCCTCTCCTTCAATTTCATCTTGGTGTCCTCTGCTCATCCTCTTCTCTCTCTCTCTCTCTCTCTCTCTCTCTGTCTTTCTCTGTCTCTCTCTTGTTTTCTCTGTCTCTCTCTCTGTCCTTCTCTTTCTTTCTCAGATAAACTTGATGAGATCCTGGCAGCAGCTCAGCAGACAATCAGCACCAATGAGGGGCCAGGGATACGGAGTCAGATGTCAAAGAGAGACAGAGGCCGGGGCTTTTATGGCAATGAGGTGTGTTTGTGTTTGTGTGTGTTTGTGTGTGTGTGCGCACACATGTGTGTGTTTGGTTCCTGTGAAATGTGTGAGTGTGTGTGTGTGTGTGTGTGTTCACTGGTGCGATTCACCTGTCATGAGGTTGAGAGGAACAGTTTGTCCAGTAGTGTTCCTCTAGTAACACCCTGCTACACTGTACCATGTATGGATTGAGTTTGAGACAACGCTTGCACAAATTTGATTTATTTCACTGCTTAAACTACAGTACTGCTGGATATTAACTATTTTCCACATTATTAAATACTCTTTTCCATTAATTATATAATCATTTGTATGCACTGACTTGCCAGAGTCCATAGAATAATGATGTTATTGTCTTGCTAAATTGATTTTCGTTTTCTCTTCACCTCTTCACTCTCCTCTTGCATTGTAGCCAAATTACGACCAATCAGGGATTGGGATGATGTCATCTGGGACAGGGCTTGGCTATGACCGCGCCCAGTTTGGCCACGCCCCTCCGCACGGTATGCTGCGACAGAAGTCCATCGGTGAGGCTGTCTGTCTGGCCCTGCGTCCACCTGTCTGTCTGTCTGTCTGTCCTCTACACTGTTCAAACCTGTCTGTCCGTAGAGTGCCATGTGTGTCTCTAGAGTGCTGTAGAGTGCAGTAGTGACCTGTGCTCATACCAACGGAAGCTGGCGGAGATAGAAATCGGAGGACAAGCTCATTGTAATGCATGGAATGGAATAAGTAACGGTAATCAACACATACTGTATGTGTTTGACACAATACTTTACAATAAACGCATCGTCCAATGTCTACCTCCACCAGTCTCCACTGCTGTGCTTATACTTTAAGTCTACCTGTGCTATACTGTCTTGATATAAATGTTTCTCTGGTTCACAGAGCTGTTAAAAGACTTCCCTGTGGAGTATATAGCAGTGTGTGTTGTACTCTTAGTTGTGTTTCTGGTTGTACTGGTATTGGCTTGGTCCTGCTCTGGTGTTCTTTACAGTGAAATAGGCTGGTACAGGTAGAATTCGGAGGATGGGCTCATTGTAATGCATGGAATGGAATGAGGAATGGTATCAAACATTTTAGCATTTTAGATTTTTAAATCATAATACTGTTTTTCTTACTATCATTTTTAAATGACTAGACTTTTTAAATAGGCACTACATTTTATAAACACTGTTATATCTGTCTGTTTTTATTGTATGTATGTGACCTGTGTGTGTTTTTAATGTGGATACCGTATTCATGAACTGCACAAAGCCTGTCAAAGGAGAATTTCTGTCACTCTGTGACAGACAATAAAGCAATCTTGAATCTTGAATCTTGAATCTTGAAACACATGGGCCCATCTGCCGGTTTCTACCTCCACCCGCCTCCCCTGGAGTGGATATGCCAGAAAGAGAGCTAGTCCCAAATTACCGGTATTCTGAACTGTGATCCAAAGTGTTTAGTGTGCTAAGTAGACACAGCCCATGTATTTTTTTTCCTTTTACCTTTACCCTTAGCAGCAGTACATAGAGTGATACTGTTCAACAGCTTGGCCGTTTTGCTAGAGGACAGACAGGGTTACAGGCCAGTGAAATGAAGGTGGGCTGACTGACAGGTAGATGGGCAGGCAGTTACATTGACAGACACTCTCATCCTAAATCATGTTATTTTGTCCTAGCATTGTCTCTGTACCCCCCCCCCCCACACACACACAGAAACTCTCTCTTTTCCCCTAACCCATCTGATTGCTCTGTTCTGTCTTGCTCTTCCACTCCTATCCCTCACACTTCTCTCTCCCCCTTTCATTTCAATGTTTCTCTCTGTGGTTTACTGCAGGGGCGGCTGAAGAGGAGAGACAGTATCTCCACCCTCCGACGGTGAAGTTTGCCCGTAGCCTCTCCGTGCCAGGCCCAGACGACATCCCTCCGCCCCCCACCACCGCCCCGCCAGACCCCCCCTTTTCCTCCGCCCCGCCCCTGGGCTGGAGGGGCAAGTCCTCCCAGCAACCCCCCTCCGTGTCCGTGTCCCAGTCTACCGCCACCTCCGCCCACTACCAGCTCTACTCCCAGTCTGTGCACTTCACCCATGGGGGCAGGGAGAGGGCTGGGGGGCCCAGCACCGGCCCGGGGGGAGGCGGGGTGGACCACTCGCCCCAGTACGCCCACGCCCCGGCCCACTCCGCTCAGAGCAGGACTGCCTCTCGGAAAGGGAGCTACCAGGGGGAGCCTGTTGGAGCAGGGACAGGGGCAGGGGGAGGGGCCAAGGCTGCAGGTCTGAGGAGAGGCTACAGCAACGCCGTCCCACCCTCCAGCATTGCCACGGTTACCCCGCAGCAGCAGCAGCAGACCACCCAGAGCCAGCCCCAGCGGGGGGAGCGCAGCACAGCTGGGGCGGGAGGGGGACGGGAGGTTCCCAAGGGGGGCCGGAGAGGCAAAGGCCCCCTGTTGAAGCAGTCCAAGGTAGAGGACCTACGAGTCAACCAGGGCACGCTGGGGGGCAAGGCCCCTGTGGAGAAGAATCTCCCCATCCCCACCATCATCGTGAAGGCCCCCTCCACCAGTAGCAGCGGCCGCAGCAGCCAGGGCAGCAGTGTGGAGGCGGAGCCCCCGCCTCCAGGAGAGACGGACGGAGCTAAAACACCCCACCCTCCCTCCACCCCCGCCCCTCAACCCCCTGCGCCCCCGTCCACGCCGGCCCCGCCGCCCCCCTCCGTCCCAGCCCTCCGGTCCCAGGAGAACCTGGAGTTCACCAGCCAGTTCGGGGCGGCCATCGTGGGCGCGGCCCGCCGGGACAGAGAGCGCTTCCACGAGGCCCGCAGGAAGAACTCCACCATCTTCATGTCTGCTGAGGAGGAGTTAGGAGTCGGGGGAGGAGGTATCGGAGGTGTCGGCGTAGGCGTAGCGGGAGGAGGAGGAGGGGCAGGAAGGACTCAGGCCTCTCAGCAGCAGCTCAGTGCTCTCCCCGGAGGCCCCTCCCCGCGCCTGCGGCCCTCCAAGTCCATCGACGAGGGCATGTTCTCCGGTGACACGTTCATCCACCACACCCGCAGTATGCCCCCGGCCTTTGGCCTCCCTGAGTACTCGTCCCCGGCTCCAGACTACCAGCCCAAGTCTGTGCCCGCTGACTTCTACGGGTCCTCGAGCAGGACGCAGCAGCAGCAGCTGCCCCCCTCCGGTACCACCTTCATCCACCCTCTGACGGGGAAGGTTCTGGACCCGTCGTCCCCTCTGGGCCTGGCCCTGGCCGCCAGGGAGCGCGCCCTGAAGGACGACGGCAGGATGAGGAGGGAGAGAGGGCCGGAGCACCACTTTGGCCGCCAGATGACCACCGCGGGGGCGTTCCCTTCCTCAGCTGCCGCGCCTCCGCCGCCGTCCTCCGCCGCCCAGTCCTCAGGCTCCTCCTACCTGGTCACGTCCTCCTCACTGGCCGCCACCACCCCCACCGCGGGCCGTCCGCCTTCCCCCAGGATCCTCAGGGGGGCGGGGGGCGGCGGCTGGGGGGAGGAGGGGAGCGGAGGGGAGCGGGAGAGGGAGGGAGGCGGGGCCAGAGAGGGGCTGAGGGTACGCTTCTCCGAGGACAAGACGGTCCACACGCATCACTACCAGCCACAGCACTACCAACCCACCTTCAAGGAGAGGGAGAGAGAGCGAGAGAGGGAGAGGTCAAGAGAAAGGGAGAGATCGAGAGAAAGGGAGAGATCGAGAGACAGGGACAGAGAGGCTTATGGGAGGAAGCCAGAGCAGGCGCCACCCCCTACCCACCAGCCACCCCAGGCTGCTTCCCAGCAGCCTCGGCGCCCTTCTTTCCTGAGAATGGAGAGTGAGGCGGGCGCCTACGTCGTGTCCCTCACTCCACCATCTCCCCCCGCTCCAGCTGCCCCCACGCACTCACAAGGGAGCGGAGGTATAATGGTCCTGCCCCCTCCTGCTCCCTCGGTTGATGCAGATGATGAGTTTGTCTTCGCAGACCCTCTGCCCCCTCCCCTGGAGTTTGCCAACAGCTTTGACCGGGGTCTGGGTGGGATGTCAGGGTACAGACAACACGGCATGGGTATGGTCTCCAACAACCTGGCCTCCCGCCAACAGCAACAGCCACCACCACCTCCTCCTCCTCCCCCGCCACCGCCTCCCCAAAAAGAACCTTTCATTGGCGGGTTCCCCCCCCACACACCCCTCCCTTCCCCCCAGGCAGGGGACTCCACCGCCTCCAGCCTCACGTCCTATGACAGCGAGGTAGCCAACTTGACCCAGTCCGGCCACTCCCCCTCACAGACATCTCCCAACCCCATGCCCTCGTCCTCACCCTCCAACCTCCAGCCCTCCACAGGACCCCCTCCTCCACCCACGATCTCCCCCCCACCCCCACCTACCTCATTCCACAGACCCTTCCCCATGTCCCACCCACACCACCTCTACAACAGCACACACACACCTGGGCGTTCCTCCCCCACCCCTCCCCCTCACTCCACAGCGCCCCCTCCAGCCTACCGCGGGCCCGTCGCCCCCTCCTCCACCTCCGCCACTTCCGCCCTCCTCAGGGGCTCTGCCACGCCGACCATGACCGCTGGCTGTGCCATCACCACCACCACCGCTGCCACCGCCACTCGGACCACCGCCCAGATTTACCAGGACCGAACACACGCCATGTCCAGCCGCAGAATAGGGGAGCACCACCCTCCCCCCGCCGCCAAGACGGGAGAGTCCCAGGAGACGGTGGTGGACTCTGGGATCGAGGAGCTGGACAGTCGCAGCAGCAGTGACCACCACCTAGACAGCATCCTGGCTCTGAGCGGAGTCGGAGTCCGAGGAGAGAGGCTAGAGAGAGGGAGCGGGGGAGGGGGAGGCGGGGAGGCGGAGGGAGACAGGGCAGGAGGGGCAGATCTCCTAGAGTCCTACATGAGCTACCTGGACGGACAGACGTTCGAGATGCACAACGCCGCGGCGGCCGCCTCCACTTACCCCAAATCCCAGAGGTACAGGGAGGGGGGCCGGGCAGCGGAGCTACGCAGGCAGACCAGCACGGCCCCGCCCTCCTTCCACTCTCAGAGACGTAGGGAGGAGGAGGAAGAGGAGGAGGACGAGGGAAGGGAGGAGGATGACAGGGGGAGGGACGGCTATGGGGTGAGAGACTCGCGAGAGAATTTGGGGCGTCCCAACTCGCCATACTTTGACCGGCCCCGTACCCCTGAGATGAAACCCCTGTGGGGAGACGGGCAGACAGCGGGCGAGGTCAGGGGTCAAGCCTATCTGGAGGGGAGGAAGCTGTACCCTCCCGTGTCCAGTATGAAGGCCAGCATCATCAACGAGCTCAGTAACAAACTGCAGGAGAGAGGCAAAGGCGTGGAGAACTGGGGAAGCCAGCGATCTCTGAGCAGACACAGGTACACCTTCAGACTGTGTGTGACTATGTATTTATATATATATATATATATATATATATATATATATATATATATATATATATATATATGTGTGTGTGTGTATAAAATATGTACAGTACAATATATTGTATATTTCCACACGTACGTATACAGTGGACTGGATTGGCATGGATTGTTGCTTAGTTTGTGTCGGTAGGTAAACATCTGCACTACATATAGTGTGTGTGTGTGTGTGTGTGTGTGTGTGTGTGTGTGTGTGCGTGTGCATGCGTGCGTGTGTGTGTGTCTGTGTGAATAGATGGCTGCGTCACATTTCTATGTGTTGTGTACCATTTTGTAATAGACGTTAAAGTCATCCAAGAATAGCAGTCTACAGTATATATATATTTTTTATTATTAAACTTTTATTTGGGCAGGGGGTCCTACTAAGACCAAGAACCTGTTTGCGGAGGAGCCCTGATTACAAACATAAAACAGTGAAAATTGCAAACATAACACTGTTAATTAACTACATATCAATTACAAAGTCAATGTACACAATGTAATCAATTAAAACATGTACATTCCATCGATGACAGATCCTTTATTACGGTTTTAAACTGACCGAGATAATCTAATTTTAGTTTTTTTGAAGGTCGTTCCGTGTACTTACCTTGTACTGTATGTGTGTGTATACTGTTTGTGGACTGTCTTTACTGTGTAAACTGCCACTCTTTTATGTCCCTTGCTTTTGTCTCCGTCTGCTTACTTTATATCTTTCTCCTTACAGAAACAGGTAATTGCACTCTCTCTCTCTCCTCCGTCTCACTACACAGTCAGACCAATCATAAAACGTTGACGCCATCTTATATTTACTGCCTGTTTCCTTCGACAGTCAGAAAGCAAAGGGAAGCAGGTTAATCTCTGCTCGGCACATCTAAAAGAGCCTTGATTTATTTCTCCCTCAGTAACCTGAGCATGAAATGGTTACCTCTCAGTTTTTTATCTATCATGTTAACCTATCTATCTATCACCTCTCAGCAACAGCTGGTCTAGGGTGGTGTTTATGCTTTATGAATAGCCGCCTCATTGTGCATGTATCAATGTCTCTCCCTCTCTCTTTCTTGCTCCCTCCCTCCTTTCTCATAACTGTTACTTTTCCATCCAAAGGTTTTCAGAGGACTCCACCTCAGCCCTGAGTCCCCCCTCAGCTCGCTCCCAGTCACCCTCCCCTGTCCACCACTCCCAGCCAGCCCTCTCCCCGTCCCCCACCCCTGCCTCCCAGTACCCCGTTTGGACACGCTCCCCATCCCCTCAGCCGCCTCCTCCAGCTATACAGCCCCCTCCCCGCGCCCACTCCCCAATGTCCCCCACCTCATACTCCCCTTACCCCACCTCACCCAAACACAGGCCTGTCTATCGCACCAAAGCCCTGGAGTTCCAGTTCATCCCCAGCCGAGAGTCCAGGAAAGCTGAGTCTCACCACCTCCAGCGCAGGCGAGCCCCCAGCCCCCTCATCTCCCCCTCTGAAAGGCCCAAGCTGGGCCCGCCACGCCCCTCGTCCCTCCCCCTCCTCCCCACCTCACCGCTCTACAGCAGCCTCTACGAGCTACGTGGCTCCATCACACCTCCCTCACCCGCCAACCCCCTGGGGGACCCCTACTTCTCCCCCTCCCCTCCTCTCTTTGCCCCCTCTGGCGCCCCTCCTCCTCCCAACTCCTCTTTGTTGGTGTCTCGCTCTCTTTCCCCTACCCACTTCCTGTCTGGGACCGGCTCCCCTCCCATGCACCCTCTCCCTCCTCCAACCTGCCTGAGTTACCCCCATCTCCCGCCCCCGTCCCCCTCCAAGCCCTTTGCCTCCAAGCCATTGCCCTACTGGACCAAGTACGACGTGGCTGATTGGCTGGGTTACCTGAACCTGGCGGAGCATAGGGAACGTTTCCTGGACAACGAGATTGATGGCACGCACCTGCCCTCCCTCACCAAGGAGGACTATCTGGATCTGGGGGTGACGCGCGTGGGACACCGCATGAACATCGACAGAGCTCTGAAGAGAGTGATGGACAGGTAGGAGGCAGAGAGAGAGGGAGAGAGAGAGAGAGATGAATGAGAGATTAGTATTGTGATCATCAAAGCTTTCAAGCTCAAACTCCTGTATGTAAAGTATGAAACTGAATCATCTGATCTCTAGCTAAAGCATTCCAGAATGGCTTACTCAGGAACACACATAACGTCGGGTATATCATATAATCCTCTCTATTCATCCCTAAGGCTTACCAGCCCTTTCCCCATCTCCGCTCTCTCACCTCGAGATGGACGACTCGACAGAAGACGGGATGACGGGAGTCGGAGCTGAGGAGGCAAGAAAAGGGGGAGGGGGGGGGGGGGTGATGGAGTCAATGAGGGAGGAAGACACAACTGCTGCTATCCATGGTGGATTCACACAACAAATGAAGAGGACCAGATTTTACAGAGGGGGTGGGGGGGGCAAATCACCAGAGGGATGGAGAAAGGGTTGACGATCCACACAAACACCGCCTGGTACTCCCAAGTGCTGATGGCACTCTCATGTGCACACACACTCTCACGTGCACGCAAACACTGACATGCAAAACACTAACTGCTTGTCGCCACAAACACACAACACACACTATGAGACTGTAATGACAGATATATGCGTCTGGGGCAATGAGTCAGATATGAATATGCGATTTTAAAAAGAAACTGAGCCAAAACAAACAAACAGGAGAAACAATCAAGTTGTTTAGCTTCTTTTTTCTTTCTCTTTTTCTTTCTTTCTTTTTCTGAGCAGTTTTTAGTGTTGTTGTTGTTGTTGTTGTTGGGGAATGAGAGGGCGTGCCCTCTTCAACACTTTCTCCTCCTCTCTGACCTTGAGTTAAGTAGCCATCTTGTTTGAGCGTTATTGGCCCCTCTACTGGCTATTCCGATCTATGTTCAGGTTTAGGAGAGACCACCCCCCCACCCCCCTCCACCCCCTGCAGTTTGTAGAGTGCGAATCAACAAAAACCTGTATGAGTGGATATAACTGGAAGAGTGCTTTGTCTGCATAAATGTCTCTGTTGGAGCCATTTATTCTGATGAACCGGACTGATGTAGCTTGGATAGTGGGGGTAATAATGTGTCTGTTTGGGACATGTAGGATGATTCACCATTTGGCACGCTTCTACATTAATAGCCTGAATGGTGCAGTGATACTGGGAGAGACTCTCATATGGATCAGTGCGGGTAGGACACTACCTGTTACTGCTGGTCCCAGTTTGGAATGAGCTGGATGCGTGGATCTAGTAGTGATTGTGTCGGGCTTGCCTGTATGACTGAGTGTGATTGGTTTGTCTGTTTTTACCTCACCAGTGGGAGGGCTTTGTGCTCACTGAAGGTCCTATTGATTAGGTTGTATTTCTCTATAGCTTCTTTATCATCTTAAGTCTTATAATGGCATATATACAGACTGGTCACTGTATTACAAATCTGTAGCAAAAACAAGTGCCCAGACCGACACCATAGAAATAAACATACTGACATAATTCTACAGGCATGCACGCACGTGCACACACGCACACAAATGATAACACGATACATGCACACTCACTCACAGGCAAACATTCATGTACACACACACACACACACACGCACGCACACACACACACACACACACACACACACACACACACACTTTTCTGTGTTTATGTTAGAATCAATGGGACACCTTAAATATATATGTTTGGATCCAAGATGTAACTCATACAAGAGACTGCGCTTTCAGAGGTCGAGGGAATGTGAAAATCAAGGGAAATCAAAGTTGAAGGTTGACTCCATTTATATACAAAAGACTTCCGAAGCATCGAAGCAATTGCTATACAACCGTTCTAGAGTTCTCTGTCCAGGGGAGAGACAGAAAAGGAGAGGGGAGGGAAAGAGTAAAAAACTGCCTAATCTTCCTCTTTCCCACCCAATCCCCCCACTCCTTCCAAAAATGGCACTCTTTCTACGGAACCATATGAGGACACGAGGAACTAACACCCAAACCAATGGGATTGGAGAGATACGCTTACATCCGTTTTAATACTATGATTGTTCTTACAACAATTTTTAAACTTTAAAAGGGTCTGGAATACTGCTATTGATATGAAGAGAATTATTGTTACTGTTGTCATTACTATCATCGTCCTTGCTGTTATTATTGCACCTGTTACTAAGAGCTGCAGTTCCCCGTTCTGTTGGTGATTGTTGAGATGGCGCTCTTTTACATTTAGTCAATGTATTTACATCATTTAGCCTGGAGGCTTTTAGTCCAGATAATCATATACAGATACAATATTATATCAATATGTAAACATTTTATACAAGTTATGAACACAAGAGACCATTGTCTTGTCTGAGAAATTGGAATATACTTATCTTATATATAATAGCACTATATTCTTACTTTCAAAAATACAGAATACATACATGTATATATATTTAGTTTGATGTTTGAAATGCTTTAAATATCTAGCCCTGTGTGTAAAGTAGCTGAATGCAAATGCAAAAAACATACATGCTTTGCATTAAGTTAAAATTGTTTGCATTTTGTTACACAGGGGAAATGTACACATTTCCTACAACAACTATTCCATATGCTTCCTGCATTGTGGGGATATTCATAAAACTAACACGTTTGCCATCTTAAAACTGTGAAAGTAGATTAACTAATTACTTTTCACTTGTACATCTTTGACTGTATGGCAGCAAAGTAAGTTTAATTACTTTGTCACTCTTACCCTGAAAAGTGACAAAGGTGTCACTTAACTTTATGCAGTTGATAAAAAGTAAGCTACCGTTCTCTGGAAATACCCATGAGACAATAGCTATTGAGGTCGTGACGCATGCATCCAAATCTATTCCTTCTTCTTTTTCATGATTTCCTTCTATTCATTTCAACATTCTTTTTTGTCAAAAAATCTCTTTACTACCTTTACAACCTGATTTGTTGGAGTTTTTGTAGTACTATTTCAGTTATAATAAATAGGTTATCAGTTGGACGTTCCCATACTTTTTCTCCTTCTGCTTTACTCTCACTGTTGCTGAAATCAAATATAAGGGCTCTCCCATGACCTGTCTACCTGCTACAACAACACCACCACCTCCTCCTCCTCTCACCACGTTTGAGTCCTGATATACATATCCTCTTTGGTGGGCCTCTGTGCACAGTTGCATAAAGCTATCTTTCTCATTGTCCTTTCAGAAAGATGCTTGTCTAGGGTCTTCAGATCATTACCCTTATGCACAAAGGTCTACACACGCAAGCTATACTGTACGTTCACATGAGCTGAGTTTACTACAACGGGGAAGAACTGTATGTTTCAGTGCTTTGATGACGGATGGTCAAGTCTTGATTACAATCACGCACGTGATATAGCAATAAGGACGATGAAAATAATGGTCATCCTAATTATGGTTTAAGATGTAAAAAGAAAAAAACAACAACTCTAAAGTTCTAAAGAATCTCTGTCTTCCAAATAATGTTTATCATGAAAAAGGTACAATTTATTTGTTATTTAACTGAGGTGCTTTCTATACAGCTGGTCCCATTCCCTAATACATCCATCCGAGTCTGCAGCATTGTATTCAATGTATCAATGACTGCTAATCTATCTGCATTGGACTCATGTATCAATGACTTCTAGTCTCTCCTGCAGAAAGTCCCTCCTCACAGCTCAGTCATGTGACAGAACCTACTGTTCATCTGGTGTACCCTCAATGCATTATGCAATGAGTTCATCACATTTATAGGATAAATGAGATGCAATTAGCAATGCCTCTGTTGCTGCTGCTATGGCAACATTACTTTCACTTGAGAGATGGGTAGATGTGGGGACAGGGGCAACTAGTTGCAGATTTTTTTTATTTATTATTATTCTCAATTTCCACGTGATTGAGGGGAGATATATAATTACACTGTCAGGAGAGAAACATCAGGGAATTTGCCTGGCTGTATAGAAAGCATTTTTGCTTCATTTAAGAGATCTTTTAAAAAGAAAAAATATGAGCAGATGAAAGGTAACTTACAGAATATATGTATATGTGGTATACATATACACACATTCATATAAACATATTTCAAATGTTTTAAGAGATGAATAATAAATTATTAGAATTATAATAAAGATGCAGAAATAAAATATTGTCTATCTTTTCTTCATCACTCACTCCTGTGCTAATGACTAACAGCACCATGACTTGGTTTACTGTTCCTTTTCAGCTGCCATTTGCCTCAAATACAAGCACTGAGACTTACCTCAAACCCCTCTGTACCCAATAGAAGTCCACAGAGCTACTCATTTCACAAGAATATCGCTTCATGAAACCTCAACCGCTGTCAATGGGATAATTCACTTTTATTTTTTTACACACAATAGGCTATTTACCCTCAACGTGGTCTATGGGCCAGAAGAAACTAAACCATGCTGATTTGTTTGAATTAGTAAGTTTAACCATCACTAACAAAATCAATGGGTGTGAATGGGAGTACTAGACAAAATGTAACATCTAAATCTACCACGTCACTATTCATTTGGCTATGCAGTGTATAAGTGTCCATTGCTCCCATTCATTTTGTCAGCAGTTAGCATTTACCGAAATTAGTGGCGGATATTTAAACAAATCAGAACCATGTAATTTAGCATATCCTTGACCAAACTACTTCCTGAGTTAGGAACCATCGAACAAAGGCGTGAAAGTGAACAGCCTTTAAGAGTTTTTATTTAATTCACATTATTACACGCTACTGTATAAAGGACATGCCAGTGAGGCACTAACTGCTAATCAGAAATGTAGTTAACATTGAATCACCACAGGAAAAAAATATTGTACTGAACTTTATTTCGATCTGATCACACAAACAATACAAATATGAATTTCAGACTAAGAATTACAAAATGCATAAAACTACCCCAGTTTCCCTACTACCTCATCCAACCAATAAATCACATTAGGTTATGACATGTCATGAGCATCATTACAACTCAGTTATAAGCTACAGTCGAGCTGCTCAAGACCATGAGGGTGGCAGAATGCATTCTCAGTTCCCTACAAGTCACCAGGATGCTGTACCTGAAGGTCCAAGATCTGCATGAAGAAAAAAATTAAAGGTATTTTAGGAAACAGATGTAGTAATTCACAGGCTAGTTAGTGACGCCTTGGGGGTGTCTGAAACCAGGTAGCCAATCTCCTCAGACTCTGCCGTGTCAGCAGCAGAGTGCACTTTTATCAACACAATTACTCAGAGCCCAGTGCTAAACATCATAGGAGACTTGCATTTAGTGACCACGGTGAAAATGTAAAACAAAAAATGAACTCATAAAAAAGGGAAAATGTTGGCATAAAGCTCACCTTGAGCACGGGTCCAGTTTGCACAGGCTTGAATCTTGAGGTTTACCTTTTAGGGTAGGTGAAAAGATCATTGTTAGCAAATGCAATCCATCTAGACAATAGTCAAGATACTTCAGAATAGATCTCCTCAGACTTCGGCTTGTCAGGGCCAAAGATGCACATTATCACCACTTTAATGTAAGAGCCCAGTGCTAGACATCATTGGGAGATCATAACGCACGTGCCACATGGACCACATGTAATAATGCAACTAGGCCTACTTTACAATGGGAAGGAGGCCTCAACCTGGTCGCTTTCTCTGTATATTTGCATACCTACTTGGCTGGTGACTATTGTATTCGATTGTTACCAAAAATGTTCACTAAATGTTGTATATTGATCAAGCAAAGATACTTGCCCAAATAAGGTTGAGGCAGTCAACGTCAGCGAAGTTAGCTCATTAACGCTTAAAAAAATAGACTCTCAAACCTATCATAACAGTTAATACTACTTCGACAATCAAGGAAATGTATTTGGTCCAGATGACGCATTCTTTTGGAAGAATAACAAATAAAGCCAGTTTCACTTACATTGAACATTCATGTGCTGCTCCTTTCCATGTGTCACCGGGAAAAGAGTCACCCCTACAAAAATGGCCGCTTTTAAAGGTAATTTTCACGAAGGACCCAACATTTTTTCTCTTAGTTGTCTAAAACAATCGCCTTGATTAAAATATCACTTTTTTCCAATTACGACATTTTAAAATCCCTTTACGTTATTTGTACACGCATGCATGCATCAATAAGCAACTGGTGACATTTCAACACGAACTGTTGATTTGGGAGAGAGGCCATAGATATAGAGATAGAGTGAATAGAATGAACATATAAACAAACAAACAGAGATAGTACGTAAAAATAGCCCTTCTACACAATTTTATCCATGTACTGTACCATGTACAGTATAATTTAAAACAGTAAGGATGTTTGCCATTCCTGCATTGTGGACTCACCCCGTCAACTGCTCTCAGCTGTCTAATTTTTGAAATTACAAGTCCTGGCAAGGCAGAACACACAAGTGCAGCATAACATAAGGCAGTAGGTCATTGGGTATGTGAGTGTGGCCTCCCATTCATCCCTTTCCTACGTGAGTGTTTATGTGAGTATGGCCTCCCATTCATTCCTATAGTTCCCTCAGTTCTCTCTCTCTCTCTCTCTCTCTCTCTCTCTCTCACACACACACACACACACACACACACACACACACACACACACACACACACACACACACACACACTCACACACACACCAGATGTCCCAGCCAGCTGTGGCAGACCCCCAACAGCCTGGGGGATTGTGGAAAACGAGACAAGAGGGCAAGCGACGGGGAGGATGGTATTTCACTTATCTTACTTCACCAAATATTCTGTGGTTCTGTGGTTCTGGTAGCTGGATGGGAAAGGACATTGTGTGGTATTTAGGTACACAAGGGCAATTGTTATATGACAAGACCTCTTGTTATGCTTACACACACACACACACACACACACACACACACACACACAGACACAGACACACGCACGCACGCACGCACGCACGCACGCACGCACGCACGCACGCACGCACGCACGCACGCACGCACGCACGCACGCACACACACACACACACACACACACACACACACACACACACACACACACACACACACACACACACACTTAGCCAAAACACTGCACACTTCATTAACACTACACTGAGAGATAGAGCAAGGGTGAGACAGAGAAAGAGAGAGAGAGAGAGAGAGAGAGAGAGAGAGAGAGAGAGAGAGAGAGAGAGAGAGAGAGAGAGAGAGAGAGAGAGCACAAGAGGGAGGGGTACTGTCCAGTGGTGAGGTACAGAGAGCGAGAGAATTAGTTTCCTGCAGCTGTTTTGGAGAGGGACGGAGAAAGTGGGTGAGGGAGGAGAGAAGGAAAAAAGACAGCCAACTTATCCCACACTGACAGTGGGCTAAACAAAGGGAAGGAGAGAGAGCAAAAGCCGTACTAAAGGATTGAAAAAGAGAAGAGAAAAGCACTGGACAAATACAGAAAAGGAAAACGAGAGAGAGGCAGAAGAGAGCGAGAGAGGGGTGGAGAGAAACTTAACCTAGAAAAGAAAAGTGGGTTAAAGAGGACAGCAACAGTGGAAGACTGAGAGGTAAGAAACTTTTTACACTCCAATGTCAGACTTCTCTCACTTAAGGTCATACTTCATTCATATTTGATGCACTGATGCAAATCTATTTTTGTTGTATGCGTTCATATGTTGCTATATATTTACTCTAGGCACTGGCGTATGTGTCGAGTTATGTGTGACAGTCGAAATGGGGACAGGGGGGGAGTGCCAGAGGGGGTGAGGGTACAGGGGTGGGGGCAGAGGGGGGGTGGACAGGCCAGGGTGAGTGAATTGCCAGTAGACAAGCCTTGCTCACAGATTTTGATTTTAATTGTTAGCTTGCGAAAGATTTATCACCATTACATCTTCTTTCGGGATATTGTGAAAGTGTGGGATGCTCCAAAGGATTTGTCAATTTGCTCTGGGCAGCATGCAATGTTTTTCTGAAAGTCTGTGAGATGAAAAGAAATCACATATGCAAGGTATGTGGTGAATTAAAACTATGTTACAGTAGCATGTTACAGTATGTGACATAATATAATCACTAAATGATAGTGCATTGACACTGGTTCACTTGAAACACCTACAGTTGCTTTTCAACTTTAGCTCAGTGTTATAGCCTGATTTCTGAGGTCAAAAGTCAATCCCTGGGAATGTGTGGACATACCAGTCAAACAGTGGAATAAAGATATCTTTCATTCTCAGAGATTATGAGATACCAGTCATTTAAAGTGGTCTCTCCTCGTGCTCCCTATACATCTTCATGTCCTGCCCTGACGGAGACAGACGACCCTGGGGGGGACAGGAAGTGGGGGTCAAAGGTTAAAAAGGAAATGATTCATTATATTGCTGCTCTCCTGCAGTGAGAGGGAGCAGAAGACCCTGTGGGTGTTGTAATCTTCCAAAAGAGAGGGAGAGAGAGAGAGAGAAATAGATAGAGAAGCACTGTACTCAATACAGACCTTTTCAGCAGCATGTGATGGTTACTCATGAATAGAGGTAGATAGATTAGATGTATCTGACAAAGTGAGGGACCTGGAAAACAGAGTCTATGTACTCTTTTCCCATTCATTAGTCTTGTGATCGAGTGGGGTTCGTTACATTCTCCTCAAACAGCCTGAAGAGAGGTTTCATATAGTGAGTCGTTTGTGATCATGTGGGTCTTTTATTTGTGTGAGGTGTGTTACTGAGCAAGCATGTGAGTCTATAAGAGTGTATCTGTTTAGTTTACGAGCATGTGAGTTTGTTTATGTGTGTGTGTGTGTGTGTGTGTGTGTGCGCACGCGCGCGCGTGCCTGTGAGTGTGCGTGTGCGTGTACGTGTGTGTGTGTGTGTGTGTGTGTGCGTGGGCGTGTGTGTGTGTGTATGTATGTATGTTGAGCTGAAGAAAACCCACCAGAGAGATAGAGGGGAGAGAGGATAGGCTGACCTTTACCCTCTGTTTATTTTGGGATAGCTCAAGTTTCAATGCTGGGAATTCTGGGAGAGGGCATTCTATCCTTGCCTCTAAACTCAGATTGACAGCCCTACGAGTGTCTGCCTTGTTTTACTGTATTGGACCATACCAGCTGAACAAATCTTACTGGTAATTATCAATTAACAGTACCAATTAGAAAAAAGCTCCCTCATTTTTTCAATTACACCGTGACAGTTTAACTCTTAGGCTAACCTTATTCATTACAATGTTGTTGTCATTATTTGTCTCCAAATGTGGGAAGTTTGGACCAAATTGGTTTTGGTTTCTCTCTTCTTCTTTAAAGGTAGATTCTGGGATATGACATCACACCTGTTAGAACAGAACAGCAACTTTCATCAAATATATTGTAGTGAACAAGAGTGAACGAGAGCATCCCCTCGTTTCACTGCCCTCCGCCCTGCCAATCTCATTCAACTCTTTTCCCTCCTTCTCTGAAATGTCTTTGGTTTGGATTTGAATTTTTTAACTTTGATTCTCTCTCTGTCAGAACATGCTCTATTCTCTATTCTGTTGCATCTCCTTTTTCACTTTGAAGTCTCTGGCATCTTCGCCCCGCTCACTTTGCTGTGGCGTCATATCCCTGAGTCTACTGACTCATGACTCATGTCTCTGACTCATTCCACTATTATATACCCCTGACTGTTGAATACTGTTGCTGCTGCACATATCCCTGTCTATAGGAACTAAGCTCGCAGAACTTCATCTGAGTTGAGATCTTTGTATTAAGATCTGTTTAATCTGAATGTCTCAGTGAATTGTATGTACTGTTGATTTTTCTGTCGCTCCTACTTTATTGTCTGTCACATTATAAATAACCTGACTGTGCCATCTGTGTTGCCATCGTTACAGGCATACTCTTTACCACCTCTGTGAGATAAAGGTGTGAGAGTGACAGAGGTAGATACTCCTCCTCAGGTGATGGAGGCATTACTGACCGTATTCCTCTGTTTCAGTGACCAGCATGTCGACTCTCCCATCCGAGAATGCCACCGAAGATGCCAACAACCAGAGCTTCTGGATGGTGAGAGAGAGAGAAAGAGAGATGTGTTTGTGTGTGTGTATGTGTGCGTGCGTGGTTGCATGTATGCGTGTGTGTGAGTGAGTGTGTGTGTGTGTGTGTGTGTGTGTGTTTATGTGTGTGTGTGTGTGTGTGTGTGTGTGTGTGTGTGATGTGTGTATCCATTGGATACACAAGATTACTAGCCTGTGGATGTCTCAATAGCCTTGCAAGAGAGACAAAACAATACTGTTGTTCAATGGTCACAAGGCCACTCTATCATGTATGGTTTAAGGTCAGATAAGTTGCAACCATTATTTAGGTACAGAAACCAAAAGATGAACGGACTATGACAGTTCGGTGAACTACCCCTTTAATGCCTCCGTCCCTGATTGGCCTGTTGGTTGTTGCCCCACTTTCATCTCCATTCCTCTGTCATTCTGGCTCCTGTTGTGTTTCCAGTCCAGCTCCTGTTTGTCATCCTGCGGCCCTCTCATTTGGCTGTCTGTCATTATGCTGCGTTGCAGCACGCAAATGTCTACGCTGCTGTTATGTGTTTGTGTAGAGTAGCCATCATCATCCACTTCGTCATTATAAGTGGCACTCCATGGTGTAACATTGTCACAGGGTAGTAAGTATACCCACCAGCAGACCCTGATTTAATTGAATTGAAGGTTCCATTCAAATTGATTTTTTCCCCCACAAAATCTCACGTGTTTGGTGCATTATGTATACAACAATGCATCCATTTCAATTGTGCTGCTGGACATAAAATGCTATTTGCTTCAGAAAGCCGTGTCCATTCTCGACATACTTTTTCTTTGATGCTATGATTGGCCAGTTGTTCAAGAGCAGGCTGTGTTGTAGTGGTGGTTTTGTCTTGGCCTCTATGATTGGTTGGCTGCTGCCTGGCTGCGCTGCTGTTGGCCAAAGGCAAGATTCCTCAGCTGTTTTCACTTAATTCACAGACGAGTGAGGAGAGTTAGTACAAACCACAACAGACAGAGAGAGAGAGAGAGAGAGAGAGAGAGAGAGAGAGAGAGAGAGAGAGAGAGAGAGGGAATAGAAAGACTTGACAGAGAGAAAGATTGAAACGTGTCATATTTGTGTTTATAAGAGAGAGAACGAGAGAGAGAGAAATAAAGAAAGAAAGAAAGAGAGGGAGAGGGAGGGAGGGAGGGAGAGGGACAGTTAAAACTCACAGATAAACTGCAGGAAAGAGTGCCAGGAAAATTGTGGAGAATATTCCAAACTCCACATCCACAAACAAAACAAAAAGTGCTTCTGGATATGTCATTACCCTGTCCTCTACCCTCTCCTACACCCACAGCCTCTCTCATCCCATCTGTCCCTTCACTGGTCTGTCTATATATTTACTGACCACTGGCCATTGAGTTTGACTTGAGGAAACCTCATTAAAATGGCACATCTTAGGAACTGGATTGACCTTTTGAGGATTTGGGAGTAGTTATAGTGACCTAAAAATAATTGCATTATCATATTCATATATATCATATAGAGGTCAATGGCTACTGTGTCTCAACTTAGACTTCTCCCTCCCAAACCCTTCCTTGCCCTTGTTCACCCTCTTTATATCCCCCGCTTTTACATTTCCTCTCAACTGTATCCCTCCCTCCCTCCTCCCCCCTTCCTCCCTCTTTCCCTCCCTATCTCTCTCACACTCCCTCTCTACTGTATCTCTCCCTTCCTCCCTCCCTCTGTCCTCCTCCTAGCCTGGGAACTACCAGCGCACAGTGAAGCGTACAGAAGATGCCTTCCAGGCGTGTAACGACATGGTGGCGTGCTTCCAGGAGCGGGCCCGCGTGGAGCGCCAGTACGCTCAGCAGCTCAGCGAGTGGAGCAACAAGTGGAAGCCCCTGGTGGACGCAAGTGGGTACTGCAGCAGAGGGAACTGCTGTCTACTCACTCAAACACTACAGTCCTTGATCATCAATTGTGACACGTTCTAGTGTTTTGGTCCGCATGTCGGCATCCGATGTAATGTTCAGACTTTTCTGTGTGAATGCATTTCCGCGCTGTTGAAAATCAATGACACATCGCTTGCACAACTTGTTCTGTGAGCCTGCTAACAATGTAAAGTAGTGTTATAGTTAACTACGTAGCAGTGGGGATTACTCACCGAATCCATTGTGTTGTAGTATTTTGTCTTGACTAGCGAGTTTGTTTTGTGATTCTCAACAACGTTGAAACGTAGTTCTGTGTTTCAAAATAAAAGTCTGAACATTTTGATTGGTTACCGACATGTGGACCAAAACAATAGAACGTGTCACAATAGATCTGTCCACTATCCACCCACTCTCTCCTCATCCGGCTCTTTCCCTGTTCCCTCTCTTCCTGACAGGCCCGCTGTATGGATCCCTGATGAAGGCGTGGCAGTGTTTCCTCACCTCCGCCGACCGGCTCGCCACTCTCCACGCCTCCGTCTGCCGCTCCCTAGTGTCGGAGGATGGTGATCGTGTCAGGACCTGGCAGAAGGAGACCTTCCATAAGAAGATATTCGGGGGTTTCAAGGAGTCCCAGGACTTTGACACCGGTTTCGCACGTGCCCAAAAGCCTTGGGCCAAACGTCTGAAGAAGGTATATACAAAATAGATACATATGTACGTAAGAGAAGGGTCTGTTTCCAACACAGTAAAAGGCTGCTTTAACTGTCCCCATGTTGAACTGACCATGAGAAATCAGGCTAAGTGCTGTAGAGGGTGGTGGGTGGGTGAGGTGGGTGGTGTAGGCTGTCTTGTATGTCTAGGCCACATTTGTGGGTTGAACCACTTGTGTTTTTATGCTGCGTGCTCAGCTGGACAAAGCCAGGAGTGCGTACCACAAGGTCAGCCGTAAGGAGCAGACAGCCAGGGACCGCGAGGCCCACGCTCAGGGGAACCCTGACATCGCCATCGAGAAACAGAGGAAGATCCAGGAGGAGAGAGAGCTGGCTCGCCAGGAGTCAGAGAAAGTGAGAGAAAGAGAACAAAGAATCAACCTTGAGTGTGTGTGTGTGTGTGTGTGTGTGTGTGTGTGTGTGTGTGTGCATGCTTGGGTGGGTGCATGAGTGTGTGAGTGGGACTCGGCAGCTTGCCCAGGCTGGGTATGTAAATAGCCTAAGCCTATCAGTGTCACGTTGAGCCAACTGAATGGAAAATGAATGACAGTTATCAACAATTTGCTTGAATAAAATGAGGCTAATAGGATATGCTTGTTAAATGTATTAAATAATCGTCCCTAACATTGAACACCACAGGCTGACACTGGTGTGTACAGTATGTGTGATGTCACTCACTCTAAGGTAACACCCCCAGGTGCGCGCCCGCTATGAGAAGGTCTTGGAGGAAGCGACCCGCTACGCCCCTCGCTACATGGAGGAGATGGAGTCCATCTTTGACCAATCACAGGAGGAGGAGAGGAAAAGGATCAGCTTCCTCAAACAGGCCTTCCTCTCCATCCACAGACATCTGGATGTCACAAACAATGAAAGGTAAACCTACAGTGTGTGGCGTGTTTGTGCGGTGTGTGTAATATCAATCTCTGCTGTACTGTAAAGATAAAACATTTTCTCTCTCTCTCTCTCTCACCCCTCCTTTCTCCCCCCCCCCCCCCCCCCCCCCCCCCCCCCCCCCCCTCAGCGTGAAGGCAGTGTATAATGAGCTCCACAACACCCTGATGGCCATCAATGAGCAGGACGACCTGCGCTGGTTTAAGAACACTTACGGACCCGGCATGCCTACCGACTGGCCTCAGTTCCTGGTATATATACACGCACACGCACACAGACACACACAAACACACACCCACATGCACGTACGCACACACGCATGCACCACACACCACACATACACACACACCCACACAAGCACACACAAACACGCACACACACACACACACACGCACACATGCACGTGCACACACACAGGGCTAATGGAGGCTAATGGGGCCTAATGGAGTGCACTGTTGTATAGAATGATCTAGAGTTATAGGGTGCTCTGTGTTACTGTCAGATTTGGTCTAATGTAGTGGCCGGTGTTACAACCTAATGTAACTGTATAATAGTATAGCGTAGTTAAAACCAGGGGGTTTGTGCAGTACATATACTAACTAGACTGTCTCATAGTTTAATAATGTCTAATTAAACATCTCTCTCTCTCTCTCTCTTTCAGGAGTGGACACCAGAAAAGAAAGCAAGTAAAAAAGGGAAGAAAGAGATAGAGCAGAAAGAGCAGAAAGGTACAATAGAGAGGAGGTGAGTGTGTCTGTCGGTCTGTCTGTTACTGTCTGTGGCAGTTGGGCATCATTACCAACTGTTGCCGTGTCTCCCGTCTCACATACCATGTTAAGTAGTCGGACTTTAATTCCCTTAAGTCTCAATCTCAGTGTCATGCAGATTAAGTCATTTAGCATACATGTTGATGATATGTTGAAAGTATTTAGGATACTTATAGGGCCGGTTTCAGAGACAAGGCTTAAGCCTAGTCCTGGACTAAATCACACTTTCAATGTAAAATCCCCATTGAAGATGTTTTTTAGTCTAGGATTAGGCTTAAGCCTTGTCTGTGAAACCGGCCCTGTTTGAAGAGAGAGTTGTGTTTGACCCCCCCCCCCCCCCTCCCCCCTGTCTCTCAGTATGATGATTGGAGGAGTGAGAGTCAAGGCTCTTTATGAATATGTCGGCCAGGAGCCAGATGAGCTCTCCTTTACAGCAGGTAAACGTGTCTGTGTGTGTGTGTGCATGTGCATGTGTCTATGTGTGCGTATCTGTGTATGAGTGCATGTGCATGTGTCTATGTGTGCGTATCTGTGTATGAGTGTGTGTCTGTGTGTCTGTGTATGAGTGTGTGTCTGTGTATGAGTGTGTGTCTGTGTATGAGTGCATGTCTGTTTATGAGTGTGTGTCTGTGTATGAGTGCGTGTCTGTGTATGAGAGTGTGTCTGTGTATGAGTGTGTGTCTGTGTATGAGTGCGTGTCTGTGCTTGCATTGGATGTAATAAAAGCAATTCTGATTCTGATTCTGACATGCGTGTTGTACCCTGTTACTAATAGGTTATTTTGTGTTTATTATATGTGTTTATTAAATGATATGAATACTACCATTGCTTCCCTCCCCCATGTCCCCTCTAGGTGAGGAGTTCCTGAAGACTGAGGATGAGGACGACCAGGGCTGGTGTCGAGGGATGAAGGACGGGGGCAGAGAAGGGCTGTATCCAGCCAATTACGTAGAGGTGGTCTAGTTACTGGAGGGCGCCAGTAGGGACATAGATAGGTTGGAAATGAAAGACTTTGTTAAGAAAGGTTGTGTCACAAATGATGATCAGCTGATGTTTACTGTGTATTGCTCTTTGCTGGAATCGGTTTGGTTGGATTTTGACAGCCCCAGCTCTCTGTTTTAGAAGCAGAACTTCCACGCATTTCTACAGGAAAGCTGTCATCCAAAGATCTTATCTGAAATGGACATTTTTGGCATACACAGCATAAGATATCCAGGTTTTGTAATCTTGAAAAGATTTAGATACATGTTTAATATATTTACATAAATCAACTGTATTGAAGCGATGTTATGCATGATGCATTTATGTAAAATTAGAAGGATTGTGATATGCTGGATTCTGTAGGTACACAGTCATCATTGGTGCTGAAGTTAGATATGATTGATGTGTTCAAATGATTCTGTGCTCCATTGAAAAAAATGTCTATATCAAAATATGTCTCACAGTTCATATAGTAATTTGCTTTGATAATCAGTCATGGTTATGTCAGTGACACTTTGACTGTGATCATAATTCACCAATATCATTTGCATTATAGATCAAAGATGTTTTAGTTATGTTTCTTCATCGTTCCTGTCTGCGTGTGTTATGAATAATATTATGTGGCAGGTTAAGGAGAACAGATCATGTTTGCCCTCTTTCTATGTAAGTGTCTATCTGTGATGCTGTAGCTCTTTTATCATCTTCTACTCCATAGCTTCCACCCCTAAATATTGACTTTGCCAAAGTGAAGGAGGGGCTGCAGTTCCTGAACTTCCCCATCAGGCTGCCACTCCCTGGACTTCCCTTCAAAGTCCTTGTCTTGTTCTTTGCATTTTTAATATGTCTGTAAAGTATGTATGTATGTATGTATGTATGTATGTATGTATGTATGGGGCGCTTAATGTGTGCACACCGCATAATCACAAGGTCCCTGTTCGATTAACCCTTTAAGGCCATCGACATATCCTGCATGTCATCCCTCCTGTCTCTCACCCATCCTTCCTGTCTCTATCCCAATAAAATGCCCTAAAACATATCTTTTTAAAAAGGTATGTATGTGTATGTGTATGTTCTGTAAAAACTTTGCATAGGCCCTTAAAGTCTTGTGTTGCAATATAATTTAGCCCTTCTAAAATGCCTTTCTAAACAATGGAATGAAATAAATGATGATAATACAGAGAATGTGCTGATGTATTCTTGAAATGGGAGACATGTTTATTTGTATGTTTATTTAAAGTATTTATTTGTGTGTGTGTGTGTGTGTGTGTGTGTGTGTGTGTGTGTGTGTGTGTGTGTGAGAGAGAGAATAACTATCCCATCATAACCCAGACTCAGTGTTGAAGAATTGCCCTGGAGCATGTGTCTGTCTATAGTGTCACATCACTGCAGCTGTCAGTTTGACTGGCAGACAGTCACACACACACACACACACACACACACACACACACACACACACACACACACACACACACACACACACACACACACACACACACACACAGAGACACACACACACACACACACACACACACACACACACACACACACAAACACACACACACACACACACACACACACACACACACACACACACACACACACACACACACACAATATGTGATGTCACCTCTCAGTCAAGGGATGCTCCACCCCAAAACATATTTTTGCCTGGTTTGGCCCTGACCATGGTTATAGTTGATTAGCCCTGGCAGTTTTTAGTTATGTACTGTATGTTGCTTCATTAGATACTGAGTAGTCATATTTTAGACTCAATAGGGCCCCATTCACTCTGGAAATATGGAACACCTTGCAGACACTCCGATCCAACTCATATTATGATATCATCTTTCTCAGAATACCTTTGGGTATTATTTTTCTGAAAAGTCAATTTACTATAGCCTACTCTAATCCACTTTAGCATTTTGTTACCATGATGTATTACATCGTAATAAATATGAAATGAATTTTCAGAAGAAATTAATGCAGACAACAAACATTGTTTTGGTGGAGCATACCTTTAACAGACTGTATACAAGCAATGTGATAGAAAAACAAGACAACATTACCACCCTAAGAAAAATAATTTAAAATATATAATAAAATAATTTCAATTATTTATCTTTGACCTCATTTATGGATACAGATTAGTTTACAGTATGTATACAAATGTAGAGTGATATGTTGTATTGGGACCTTAAATTGGATGGATGAAACAAATCAGTAATCTAATTCTGCAACCTTTATTTCAAAGATGACTTTCACCTTGAAATGATTGCCTGTGTGAGTTTTGGGTGGACTGACATGCTCCCTATCCAATAAAGTCACCTCTGGGTCTGCTTGTCCAATCAGAACACAGCAATTTTCTAAGAATGGGTGCACATGCCTCCAGTTCCGTTGTGAGAGAATGCTGCAATTTATGTCCATTAAGCAAGCTCTTTTTGCACTGCCACACAACAATAAACACTCGCTTGTTTGCCACAGCAATTATGGTTGGTAACATCTCATTTACATTCTAATGGTCCCCGTGACATCCATTTACATTTGACGATGGTGAGCTGTCAATGACAAACTGGTCAACCTGTGGACAACTGCTCACGGTACAATGGCACTGACCTCTACTAATTAATCTACAAGACAATGAGGCCCCTCTCCTTCTCCTGTCTCATTTAAACAACAAACTGCTAGCTGCCAGTCAAAGCTTTTGTGATGTTGAACGCCAATCGAGGGCTTTCTTGTTAAAAAAAAAAAAAAAAAAAAAAAAAAACATCTACTGTAACCTCACAGAATACGTGAATAGCCTTAATTTACCATTCAGACGTAAATGCACATGCACTCAGACGCCTACATATTATGTACCCATGCACACCAGTAGAGGGTGGTGGAGGTAGAAATCAGGCTGAAACATTTGTGTGTTTTATACCATTCCTTATTCCATCCCGTGCTTTTGTAACCCGTGTGTGTTACGCCTGCATTGTGTTCTGGTGGTGTGTGGGGCAATAACGAGGCCGGAGGCAGAACTGGGTCTCTGGTTCACTTTAGTGGAGCTGTGTGACATACAGAACATACACACAATGTGTACCCATGTAACAGCCCAGGCTCAAGGCACTGGACACAAAATAAGGGGAGACCACACAGCTTTAAATCAGAACAAAAGTATTTATTTAATTAACTAACTTAAAGTACTTAAAGTAACAATAGATATGTTAGTCAGTATCATCAGTAGTGTATGGATGAGTGGAAGGTGTAGTGTAGATGTTGTAAGGTGTGTTAAAGTAAAAGTAAAGCTAAAGAGAGCCTAAGCTCAAAACAACCAAACCTGGTGGAAGGAGGAGAAGAGGGAGAATCAAGGGAGCAGCCAGCTTAAGTAAGCCACTCCCCAGGTGCCTCAGATCACCTAATCAACCCCTCCATATATGGTTATGAGTGAGAGGGCTGCCACATTCCCCCCCTCAAAAACCCAATAATCCCCCCCAATAACCAAACAAAAACAAACAAGAATTCGTAAATTCCCAGTAACCCTGCTCATGGCTCAAAATGCTCAAAATGGCTGATCGCAAAAAGGTGAGGGGATTGTGGTCCGTGTACCAGTGTTTCCCAACCCTCTCCTCGGGGCACCCCAGCCGCTCCACATATTTGATCTGTTCCACCACCAGCACACCTGATTCAACTAATGAAGTACAAACCATAATTGCAATTGTGGTGCGGCTGGGGCGCCCCGAGGAGAGGGTTGAGAACCACTGGTGTAGACCACCAACGGAGCAACACCACCCCCCACGTACACGTCAAAATGCTGAAGACCTCAACTGATCCAGACAAGTACTCATCAATTATATTTAAAAAACTAATACTTGGAAGTTGGAAATCAAGTAAACCTCCAACACTACAACAATGGAAAAACGAAATTCTTTATTATACCAATATAGAGAAGAATTTAGCCATAGACAATAATAAGAAAGATCAGTTTGAAAAGATATGGGGAGAGATAGTGAAGGCCTTAGCTAAGACGTAAAGATAGTGCAAGAAACATAGTACTAAGAGATTAATTAGATTATGCATTAGAAATATTAGTTAGATAAGTATAGGGGGTAAACTGGGATAAACTTTAGACGGTTTTAAAAAAGTGGGGCTTTGGGATGTTAGGATGTGTTGTGATGTTTGTCAAGTTGTGATGTGTTGTGATGTATATCAAGGTGTGAGGTGTGGTGATGTATGTCAAGTTGTGATGTGTTGTAATGTATGTCAAGTTGTGATGTGTTGTGATGTATGTCAAGCTGTGATGCGTTGTGATGTATGTCAAGTTGAGATGTGTTGTGATGTTTGTCAAGCTGTGATGTATTGTGATGTTTGTCAAGTAATGGGTGCGTATAAATGTTGTGGTGTATTTAGGTTAGGATGTGGTGTGTATAATGTTTTGTGTAAAAAGAAAATGGAAAATAAAATCTTACAAAAAAAAAAAGAACATACACACAATGTATCAGGTAGGCTAACATCAGTCTGGTTAGTTGTCTCGCTCCCCTCTTAAGACGATCTATAGATCTGTCACTATATATATGAATATGTATTCATATATACGTATATATACAATAGATATCAGCATCATCAGCTCATAGATGCATAGATAATAAAAACAAACAATTTGGCAATATTCTATCATACATCAGAAAACCCATATTTCGTTTCTCAAACAAACACAAAAATAACAGCATCAATATTATTAATCAGTATTGACATACAATATGTTGCAATAACAGCCACACCAGCTGTATATAGCTACTGGTGTGGACTAAATCATGAGGATATCAAGTTTCCTCCCATTACACAGTAAATAAATACACAGTAAATAATAAAAAACGTCAAAATGCTGAAGACCTCAACTGATCCAGACAAGTACTCATCAATTATATTTAAAAAACTAATACTTGGAAGTTGGAAATCAAGTAAACCTCCAACACTACAACAATGGAAAAACGAAATTCTTTATTATACCAATATAGAGAAGAATTTAGCCATAGACAATAATAAGAAAGATCAGTTTGAAAAGATATGGGGAGAGATAGTGAAGGCCTTAGCTAAGACGTAAAGATAGTGCAAGAAACATAGTACTAAGAGATTAATTAGATTATGCATTAGAAATATTAGTTAGATAAGTATAGGGGGTAAACTGGGATAAACTTTAGACGGTTTAAAAAAAGTGGGGCTTTGGGATGTTAGGATGTGTTGTGATGTTTGTCAAGGTGTGATGTGTTGTGATGTTTGTCAAGTTGTGATGTGTTGTGATGTATATCAAGGTGTGAGGTGTGGTGATGTATGTCAAGTTGTGATGTGTTGTGATGTATGTCAAGTTGTGATGTGTTGTGATGTATGTCAAGCTGTGATGTGTGGTGATGTATGTCAAGCTGTGATGCGTTGTGATGTATGTCAAGTTGAGATGTGTTGTGATGTTTGTCAAGCTGGGATGTATTGTGATGTTTGTCAAGTAATGGGTGCGTATAAATGTTGTGGTGTATTTAGGTTAGGATGTGGTGTGTATAATGTTTTGTGTAAAAAGAAAATGGAAAATAAAATCTTACAAAAAAAAAAAAGAACATACACACAATGTATCAGGTAGGCTAACATCAGTCTGGTTAGTTGTCTCGCTCCCCTCTTAAGACGATCTATAGATCTGTCACTATATATATGAATATGTATTCATATATACGTATATATACAATAGATATCAGCATCATCAGCTCATAGATGCATAGATAATAAAAACAAACAATTTGGCAATATTCTATCATACATCAGAAAACCCATATTTCGTTTCTCAAACAAACACAAAAATAACAGCATCAATATTATTAATCAGTATTGACATACAATATGTTGCAATAACAGCCACACCAGCTGTATATAGCTACTGGTGTGGACTAAATCATGAGGCTATCAAGTTTCCTCCCATTACACAGTAAATAAATACACAGTAAATAATAAAAAACGTTTTCAAATGAAACAGACAAAACATCTCCATACCTGTGTGACATACAGAACATACACACAATGTATTAGGTAGGCTAACATCAGTCTGGTTAGTTGTCTCGCTCCCCTGATAGAAGAAACAAAAGCGGACGATTAACGGACGGTTAACAAAATCATGCTAGCAACCATTAAACGTTCAGTTTTCTAATTAACCCACTTTCTTCAACTGATACAAAACCGTGGGTTAGCGATTTCAAATCCAAACAGAATTTACACAAGACGAGTGGGGTACGTTAAACAACGACTAGCAACAACTGGATTACGTTCAAGACATGAAATACGCTCCCATTGGCTCCCACATAACTCGAACCCTGGATGTATGGTACAGTATAAAGCAAAAACGGCAGAGTTCGCTAACGCACTGACTTAATTTATTTCAACGTTTGCCACGTGGATGCATGGACCTGGAGCTGAGAGTGACGCAGTAGAAGCATGGCCTTCACATTGGGATCAACTTGCACTCCCACGAAGACCACTGCTACAATTGAGGACCAATTCATGCGGACCGGAGAGCTGCAGCCGCTCAGCGCGCCGTCTGTCTTTACTTTAGACCTTTTTAAAGCCTCACAGCAACAGTCACGTCATGTCTGAAGAGAAGCCGAAGGAAGGTGTGAAAACCGAGAATGACCACATCAACCTCAAAGTCGCCGGTCAAGATGGCTCGGTTGTCCAGTTTAAAATCAAAAGGCACACCCTGGTGTGAGAGCTAGTAAATACTGACCAGTGTTGGGCAGTAACGAGTTACTAAGTAATATATTACTGTAATATTATTACTTTACCCAGTAACGAGTAATATAACGAGACTACTCTGCGAAAAAGTAATATTATACCTCGTTACTCCGCCAAATAAGGGCCTCGTTACCCGTTACAATGGCTGTTAAACGTATAATTCATGTATAGTACCGGGGTTGTTGCGTGCAAAGATAGAACAGATATACAAGCTATCAGCACACTGCGCCGAGGTGCATAGTAGCTTATAGATCTGTTCCTTTTAGAACGTGCCGCAGCCTGCACACATTTATGACGTAGCCTAGTGTGTTGACAACTGACAGCGTGGCGGCGTTTCTCAAAACAAATGAAACCATGGCGGATGATGATGAACAGCGTTTTACTTTCCACGGCTGGAAGTATCGACACTATTTTGACTTTGTGTCTGTCAAGGATGACAAAAATATTAATCTCCGTTGCAAACTTTGTGCGGGAAGAAAACTACTGTCTTCCGCGAAAAATACTACATCCAACCTGTTGAAGCACCTGGAAAAGGCCCACGACAAAGTTAAACTGGTTGCGAAAGCCCCTGCCGATAACACGGAGGCCACGCCAGCAAAACAACAGAAACTGGATTTCAAGAAAGATGCCGCATTTAGTGGAGACGATCTGAAAAACCTTGTCGCTGAGTATGTAGTAGTATATAGTATTTTATATAGGCTACAGTACAGACTGCCACACTGTGAAAATCCTAACGTTTGAAAAGTCAGAGAGACTGCTGCTTTATTTTGTATTTTGTTTGCACTTATTCCGTTTGCACTTATTCAGTTTATTATTCCAATAAATTGGATTCAGTTCAAGAAAAGGAGCTGGCTAAACCATTGTGTTGTTGTACATATCAAATTTTGCGGGTGGAAAGGGGGAAAGTAATATGTAATATAAAAGTAAAGTAATATTATTACTCTTGATTCCAAGTAATAAGTAATATAAGGATATTACTTTCCTAAGGAGTAATATGTAATAACTAATATATTACTCTACTAAGTAATATTTTTATTAAAATAAAATAATTATTATAAAATAAATTATAAAATTATTATTATATTATTATATTATATTATTTTATATTATTATAAAATAATATTTATTATAAAATTATTATTATTTAATTAATTAATTAAATTAATATTGCCCAACACTGATACTGACACAGCTAGACAACCATAACATTTATTTCCGTGCGAAAAACGTTAATATTCACCCAAGGTGATGCGCCTGGTTGCTTTATATCCATGGTACAGTATAAAGCAAAAACGGCAGAGTTCGCTAACGCACTGACTTAATTTATTTCAACGTTTGCCACGTGGATGCATGGACCTGGAGCTGAGAGTGACGCAGTAGAAGCATGGCCTTCACATTGGGATCAACTTGCACCCCCACGAAGACCACTGCTACAATTGAGGACCAATTCATGCGGACCGGAGAGCTGCAGCCGCTCAGCGCGCCGTCTGTCTTTACTTTAGACCTTTTTAAAGCCTCACAGCAACAGTCACGTCATGTCTGAAGAGAAGCCGAAGGAAGGTGTGAAAACCGAGAATGACCACATCAACCTCAAAGTCGCCGGTCAAGATGGCTCGGTTGTCCAGTTTAAAATCAAAAGGCACACCCCGGTGTGAGAGCTAGTAAATACTGACCAGTGTTGGGCAGTAACGAGTTACTAAGTAATATATTACTGTAATATTATTACTTTACCCAGTAACGAGTAATATAACGAGACTACTCTGCGAAAAAGTAATATTATACCTCGTTACTCCGCCAAATAAGGGCCTCGTTACCCGTTACAATGGCTGTTAAACGTATAATTCATGTATAGTACCGGGGTTGTTGCGTGCAAAGATAGAACAGATATACAAGCTATCAGCACACTGCGCCGAGGTGCATAGTAGCTTATAGATCTGTTCCTTTTAGAACGTGCCGCAGCCTGCACACATTTATGACGTAGCCTAGTGTGTTGACAACTGACAGCGTGGCGGCGTTTCTCAAAACAAATGAAACCATGGCGGATGATGATGAACAGCGTTTTACTTTCCACGGCTGGAAGTATCGACACTATTTTGACTTTGTGTCTGTCAAGGATGACAAAAATATTAATCTCCGTTGCAAACTTTGTGCGGGAAGAAAACTACTGTCTTCCGCGAAAAATACTACATCCAACCTGTTGAAGCACCTGGAAAAGGCCCACGACAAAGTTAAACTGGTTGCGAAAACCCCTGCCGATAACACGGAGGCCACGCCAGCAAAACAACAGAAACTGGATTTCAAGAAAGATGCCGCATTTAGTGGAGACGATCTGAAAAACCTTGTCGCTGAGTATGTAGTAGTATATAGTATTTTATATAGGCTACAGTACAGACTGCCACACTGTGAAAATCCTAACGTTTGAAAAGTCAGAGAGACTGCTGCTTTATTTTGTATTTTGTTTGCACTTATTCCGTTTGCACTTATTCAGTTTATTATTCCAATAAATTGGATTCAGTTCAAGAAAAGGAGCTGGCTAAACCATTGTGTTGTTGTACATATTTTTGCGGGTGGAAAGGGGGAAAGTAATATGTAATATAAAAGTAAAGTAATATTATTACTCTTGATTCCAAGTAATAAGTAATTGATTGATTGATTGAAAACCTTTATTGTCCCCAATGGGGAAATTTTGTTGTCAATAATATAAGGATATAAGGATATAAGGATATAAGGATAAGGATAATATAAGGATAAGGATAATATAAGGATATTACTTTCCTAAGGAGTAATATGTAATAACTAATATATTACTCTACTAAGTAATATTGCCCAACACTGATACTGACACAGCTAGACAACCATAACATTTATTTCCGTGCGAAAAACGATAATATATACCCAAGGTGATAACTCGTTGCAATGGCTCGTACCAAGCAGACAGCAGAAGCATGGCCTTCACATTGGGATCAACTTGCACTCCCACGAAGACCACTGCTACAATTGAGGACCAATTCATGCGGACCGGAGAGCTGCAGCCGCTCAGCGCGCCGTCTGTCTTTACTTTAGACCTTTTTAAAGCCTCACAGCAACAGTCACGTCATGTCTGAAGAGAAGCCGAAGGAAGGTGTGAAAACCGAGAATGACCACATCAACCTCAAAGTCGCCGGTCAAGATGGCTCGGTTGTCCAGTTTAAAATCAAAAGGCACACCCCGGTGTGAGAGCTAGTAAATACTGACCAGTGTTGGGCAGTAACGAGTTACTAAGTAATATATTACTGTAATATTATTACTTTACCCAGTAACGAGTAATATAACGAGACTACTCTGCGAAAAAGTAATATTATACCTCGTTACTCCGCCAAATAAGGGCCTCGTTACCCGTTACAATGGCTGTTAAACGTATAATTCATGTATAGTACCGGGGTTGTTGCGTGCAAAGATAGAACAGATATACAAGCTATCAGCACACTGCGCCGAGGTGCATAGTAGCTTATAGATCTGTTCCTTTTAGAACGTGCCGCAGCCTGCACACATTTATGACGTAGCCTAGTGTGTTGACAACTGACAGCGTGGCGGCGTTTCTCAAAACAAATGAAACCATGGCGGATGATGATGAACAGCGTTTTACTTTCCACGGCTGGAAGTATCGACACTATTTTGACTTTGTGTCTGTCAAGGATGACAAAAATATTAATCTCCGTTGCAAACTTTGTGCGGGAAGAAAACTACTGTCTTCCGCGAAAAATACTACATCCAACCTGTTGAAGCACCTGGAAAAGGCCCACGACAAAGTTAAACTGGTTGCGAAAACCCCTGCCGATAACACGGAGGCCACGCCAGCAAAACAACAGAAACTGGATTTCAAGAAAGATGCCGCATTTAGTGGAGACGATCTGAAAAACCTTGTCGCTGAGTATGTAGTAGTATATAGTATTTTATATAGGCTACAGTACAGACTGCCACACTGTGAAAATCCTAACGTTTGAAAAGTCAGAGAGACTGCTGCTTTATTTTGTATTTTGTTTGCACTTATTCCGTTTGCACTTATTCAGTTTATTATTCCAATAAATTGGATTCAGTTCAAGAAAAGGAGCTGGCTAAACCATTGTGTTGTTGTACATATTTTTGCGGGTGGAAAGGGGGAAAGTAATATGTAATATAAAAGTAAAGTAATATTATTACTCTTGATTCCAAGTAATAAGTAATTGATTGATTGATTGAAAACCTTTATTGTCCCCAATGGGGAAATTTTGTTGTCAATAATATAAGGATATAAGGATATAAGGATATAAGGATAAGGATAATATAAGGATAAGGATAATATAAGGATATTACTTTCCTAAGGAGTAATATGTAATAACTAATATATTACTCTACTAAGTAATATTGCCCAACACTGATACTGACACAGCTAGACAACCATAACATTTATTTCCGTGCGAAAAACGATAATATATACCCAAGGTGATAACTCGTTGCAATGGCTCGTACCAAGCAGACAGCAGAAGCATGGCCTTCACATTGGGATCAACTTGCACTCCCACGAAGACCACTGCTACAATTGAGGACCAATTCATGCGGACCGGAGAGCTGCAGCCGCTCAGCGCGCCGTCTGTCTTTACTTTAGACCTTTTTAAAGCCTCACAGCAACAGTCACGTCATGTCTGAAGAGAAGCCGAAGGAAGGTGTGAAAACCGAGAATGACCACATCAACCTCAAAGTCGCCGGTCAAGATGGCTCGGTTGTCCAGTTTAAAATCAAAAGGCACACCCCGGTGTGAGAGCTAGTAAATACTGACCAGTGTTGGGCAGTAACGAGTTACTAAGTAATATATTACTGTAATATTATTACTTTACCCAGTAACGAGTAATATAACGAGACTACTCTGCGAAAAAGTAATATTATACCTCGTTACTCCGCCAAATAAGGGCCTCGTTACCCGTTACAATGGCTGTTAAACGTATAATTCATGTATAGTACCGGGGTTGTTGCGTGCAAAGATAGAACAGATATACAAGCTATCAGCACACTGCGCCGAGGTGCATAGTAGCTTATAGATCTGTTCCTTTTAGAACGTGCCGCAGCCTGCACACATTTATGACGTAGCCTAGTGTGTTGACAACTGACAGCGTGGCGGCGTTTCTCAAAACAAATGAAACCATGGCGGATGATGATGAACAGCGTTTTACTTTCCACGGCTGGAAGTATCGACACTATTTTGACTTTGTGTCTGTCAAGGATGACAAAAATATTAATCTCCGTTGCAAACTTTGTGCGGGAAGAAAACTACTGTCTTCCGCGAAAAATACTACATCCAACCTGTTGAAGCACCTGGAAAAGGCCCACGACAAAGTTAAACTGGTTGCGAAAACCCCTGCCGATAACACGGAGGCCACGCCAGCAAAACAACAGAAACTGGATTTCAAGAAAGATGCCGCATTTAGTGGAGACGATCTGAAAAACCTTGTCGCTGAGTATGTAGTAGTATATAGTATTTTATATAGGCTACAGTACAGACTGCCACACTGTGAAAATCCTAACGTTTGAAAAGTCAGAGAGACTGCTGCTTTATTTTGTATTTTGTTTGCACTTATTCCGTTTGCACTTATTCAGTTTATTATTCCAATAAATTGGATTCAGTTCAAGAAAAGGAGCTGGCTAAACCATTGTGTTGTTGTACATATTTTTGCGGGTGGAAAGGGGGAAAGTAATATGTAATATAAAAGTAAAGTAATATTATTACTCTTGATTCCAAGTAATAAGTAATTGATTGATTGATTGAAAACCTTTATTGTCCCCAATGGGGAAATTTTGTTGTCAATAATATAAGGATATAAGGATATAAGGATATAAGGATAAGGATAATATAAGGATAAGGATAATATAAGGATATTACTTTCCTAAGGAGTAATATGTAATAACTAATATATTACTCTACTAAGTAATATTGCCCAACACTGATACTGACACAGCTAGACAACCATAACATTTATTTCCGTGCGAAAAACGATAATATATACCCAAGGTGATAACTCGTTGCAATGGCTCGTACCAAGCAGACAGCAGAAGCATGGCCTTCACATTGGGATCAACTTGCACTCCCACGAAGACCACTGCTACAATTGAGGACCAATTCATGCGGACCGGAGAGCTGCAGCCGCTCAGCGCGCCGTCTGTCTTTACTTTAGACCTTTTTAAAGCCTCACAGCAACAGTCACGTCATGTCTGAAGAGAAGCCGAAGGAAGGTGTGAAAACCGAGAATGACCACATCAACCTCAAAGTCGCCGGTCAAGATGGCTCGGTTGTCCAGTTTAAAATCAAAAGGCACACCCCGGTGTGAGAGCTAGTAAATACTGACCAGTGTTGGGCAGTAACGAGTTACTAAGTAATATATTACTGTAATATTATTACTTTACCCAGTAACGAGTAATATAACGAGACTACTCTGCGAAAAAGTAATATTATACCTCGTTACTCCGCCAAATAAGGGCCTCGTTACCCGTTACAATGGCTGTTAAACGTATAATTCATGTATAGTACCGGGGTTGTTGCGTGCAAAGATAGAACAGATATACAAGCTATCAGCACACTGCGCCGAGGTGCATAGTAGCTTATAGATCTGTTCCTTTTAGAACGTGCCGCAGCCTGCACACATTTATGACGTAGCCTAGTGTGTTGACAACTGACAGCGTGGCGGCGTTTCTCAAAACAAATGAAACCATGGCGGATGATGATGAACAGCGTTTTACTTTCCACGGCTGGAAGTATCGACACTATTTTGACTTTGTGTCTGTCAAGGATGACAAAAATATTAATCTCCGTTGCAAACTTTGTGCGGGAAGAAAACTACTGTCTTCCGCGAAAAATACTACATCCAACCTGTTGAAGCACCTGGAAAAGGCCCACGACAAAGTTAAACTGGTTGCGAAAGCCCCTGCCGATAACACGGAGGCCACGCCAGCAAAACAACAGAAACTGGATTTCAAGAAAGATGCCGCATTTAGTGGAGACGATCTGAAAAACCTTGTCGCTGAGTATGTAGTAGTATATAGTATTTTATATAGGCTACAGTACAGACTGCCACACTGTGAAAATCCTAACGTTTGAAAAGTCAGAGAGACTGCTGCTTTATTTTGTATTTTGTTTGCACTTATTCCGTTTGCACTTATTCAGTTTATTATTCCAATAAATTGGATTCAGTTCAAGAAAAGGAGCTGGCTAAACCATTGTGTTGTTGTACATATTTTTGCGGGTGGAAAGGGGGAAAGTAATATATAATATAAAAGTAAAGTAATATTATTACTCTTGATTCCAAGTAATAAGTAATTGATTGATTGATTGAAAACCTTTATTGTCCCCAATGGGGACATTTTGTTGTCAATAATATAAGGATATAAGGATATAAGGATATAAGGATAAGGATAATATAAGGATAAGGATAATATAAGGATATTACTTTCCTAAGGAGTAATATGTAATAACTAATATATTACTCTACTAAGTAATATTGCCCAACACTGATACTGACACAGCTAGACAACCATAACATTTATTTCCGTGCGAAAAACGATAATATATACCCAAGGTGATAACTCGTTGCAATGGCTCGTACCAAGCAGACAGCAGAAGCATGGCCTTCACATTGGGATCAACTTGCACTCCCACGAAGACCACTGCTACAATTGAGGACCAATTCATGCGGACCGGAGAGCTGCAGCCGCTCAGCGCGCCGTCTGTCTTTACTTTAGACCTTTTTAAAGCCTCACAGCAACAGTCACGTCATGTCTGAAGAGAAGCCGAAGGAAGGTGTGAAAACCGAGAATGACCACATCAACCTCAAAGTCGCCGGTCAAGATGGCTCGGTTGTCCAGTTTAAAATCAAAAGGCACACCCCGGTGTGAGAGCTAGTAAATACTGACCAGTGTTGGGCAGTAACGAGTTACTAAGTAATATATTACTGTAATATTATTACTTTACCCAGTAACGAGTAATATAACGAGACTACTCTGCGAAAAAGTAATATTATACCTCGTTACTCCGCCAAATAAGGGCCTCGTTACCCGTTACAATGGCTGTTAAACGTATAATTCATGTATAGTACCGGGGTTGTTGCGTGCAAAGATAGAACAGATATACAAGCTATCAGCACACTGCGCCGAGGTGCATAGTAGCTTATAGATCTGTTCCTTTTAGAACGTGCCGCAGCCTGCACACATTTATGACGTAGCCTAGTGTGTTGACAACTGACAGCGTGGCGGCGTTTCTCAAAACAAATGAAACCATGGCGGATGATGATGAACAGCGTTTTACTTTCCACGGCTGGAAGTATCGACACTATTTTGACTTTGTGTCTGTCAAGGATGACAAAAATATTAATCTCCGTTGCAAACTTTGTGCGGGAAGAAAACTACTGTCTTCCGCGAAAAATACTACATCCAACCTGTTGAAGCACCTGGAAAAGGCCCACGACAAAGTTAAACTGGTTGCGAAAACCCCTGCCGATAACACGGAGGCCACGCCAGCAAAACAACAGAAACTGGATTTCAAGAAAGATGCCGCATTTAGTGGAGACGATCTGAAAAACCTTGTCGCTGAGTATGTAGTAGTATATAGTATTTTATATAGGCTACAGTACAGACTGCCACACTGTGAAAATCCTAACGTTTGAAAAGTCAGAGAGACTGCTGCTTTATTTTGTATTTTGTTTGCACTTATTCCGTTTGCACTTATTCAGTTTATTATTCCAATAAATTGGATTCAGTTCAAGAAAAGGAGCTGGCTAAACCATTGTGTTGTTGTACATATTTTTGCGGGTGGAAAGGGGGAAAGTAATATGTAATATAAAAGTAAAGTAATATTATTACTCTTGATTCCAAGTAATAAGTGATTGATTGATTGAAAACCTTTATTGTCCCCAATGGGGAAATTTTGTTGTCAATAATATAAGGATATAAGGATATAAGGATAAGGATAATATAAGGATAAGGATAATATAAGGATATTACTTTCCTAAGGAGTAATATGTAATAACTAATATATTACTCTACTAAGTAATATTGCCCAACACTGATACTGACACAGCTAGACAACCATAAAATTTATTTCCGTGCGAAAAACGATAATATTCACCCAAGGTGATAACTCGTTGCAATGGCTCGTACCAAGCAGACAGCAGAAGCATGGCCTTCACATTGGGATCAACTTGCACTCCCACGAAGACCACTGCTACAATTGAGGACCAATTCATGCGGACCGGAGAGCTGCAGCCGCTCAGCGCGCCGTCTGTCTTTACTTTAGACCTTTTTAAAGCCTCACAGCAACAGTCACGTCATGTCTGAAGAGAAGCCGAAGGAAGGTGTGAAAACCGAGAATGACCACATCAACCTCAAAGTCGCCGGTCAAGATGGCTCGGTTGTCCAGTTTAAAATCAAAAGGCACACCCCGGTGTGAGAGCTAGTAAATACTGACCAGTGTTGGGCAGTAACGAGTTACTAAGTAATATATTACTGTAATATTATTACTTTACCCAGTAACGAGTAATATAACGAGACTACTCTGCGAAAAAGTAATATTATACCTCGTTACTCCGCCAAATAAGGGCCTCGTTACCCGTTACAATGGCTGTTAAACGTATAATTCATGTATAGTACCGGGGTTGTTGCGTGCAAAGATAGAACAGATATACAAGCTATCAGCACACTGCGCCGAGGTGCATAGTAGCTTATAGATCTGTTCCTTTTAGAACGTGCCGCAGCCTGCACACATTTATGACGTAGCCTAGTGTGTTGACAACTGACAGCGTGGCGGCGTTTCTCAAAACAAATGAAACCATGGCGGATGATGATGAACAGCGTTTTACTTTCCACGGCTGGAAGTATCGACACTATTTTGACTTTGTGTCTGTCAAGGATGACAAAAATATTAATCTCCGTTGCAAACTTTGTGCGGGAAGAAAACTACTGTCTTCCGCGAAAAATACTACATCCAACCTGTTGAAGCACCTGGAAAAGGCCCACGACAAAGTTAAACTGGTTGCGAAAACCCCTGCCGATAACACGGAGGCCACGCCAGCAAAACAACAGAAACTGGATTTCAAGAAAGATGCCGCATTTAGTGGAGACGATCTGAAAAACCTTGTCGCTGAGTATGTAGTAGTATATAGTATTTTATATAGGCTACAGTACAGACTGCCACACTGTGAAAATCCTAACGTTTGAAAAGTCAGAGAGACTGCTGCTTTATTTTGTATTTTGTTTGCACTTATTCCGTTTGCACTTATTCAGTTTATTATTCCAATAAATTGGATTCAGTTCAAGAAAAGGAGCTGGCTAAACCATTGTGTTGTTGTACATATTTTTGCGGGTGGAAAGGGGGAAAGTAATATGTAATATAAAAGTAAAGTAATATTATTACTCTTGATTCCAAGTAATAAGTGATTGATTGATTGAAAACCTTTATTGTCCCCAATGGGGAAATTTTGTTGTCAATAATATAAGGATATAAGGATATAAGGATATAAGGATAAGGATAATATAAGGATAAGGATAATATAAGGATATTACTTTCCTAAGGAGTAATATGTAATAACTAATATATTACTCTACTAAGTAATATTGCCCAACACTGATACTGACACAGCTAGACAACCATAAAATTTATTTCCGTGCGAAAAACGATAATATTCACCCAAGGTGATAACTCGTTGCAATGGCTCGTACCAAGCAGACAGCAGAAGCATGGCCTTCACATTGGGATCAACTTGCACTCCCACGAAGACCACCGCTACAATTGAGGACCAATTCATGCGGACCGGAGAGCTGCAGCCGCTCAGCGCGCCGTCTGTCTTTACTTTAGACCTTTTTAAAGCCTCACAGCAACAGTCACGTCATGTCTGAAGAGAAGCCGAAGGAAGGTGTGAAAACCGAGAATGACCACATCAACCTCAAAGTCGCCGGTCAAGATGGCTCGGTTGTCCAGTTTAAAATCAAAAGGCACACCCCGGTGTGAGAGCTAGTAAATACTGACCAGTGTTGGGCAGTAACGAGTTACTAAGTAATATATTACTGTAATATTATTACTTTACCCAGTAACGAGTAATATAACGAGACTACTCTGCGAAAAAGTAATATTATACCTCGTTACTCCGCCAAATAAGGGCCTCGTTACCCGTTACAATGGCTGTTAAACGTATAATTCATGTATAGTACCGGGGTTGTTGCGTGCAAAGATAGAACAGATATACAAGCTATCAGCACACTGCGCCGAGGTGCATAGTAGCTTATAGATCTGTTCCTTTTAGAACGTGCCGCAGCCTGCACACATTTATGACGTAGCCTAGTGTGTTGACAACTGACAGCGTGGCGGCGTTTCTCAAAACAAATGAAACCATGGCGGATGATGATGAACAGCGTTTTACTTTCCACGGCTGGAAGTATCGACACTATTTTGACTTTGTGTCTGTCAAGGATGACAAAAATATTAATCTCCGTTGCAAACTTTGTGCGGGAAGAAAACTACTGTCTTCCGCGAAAAATACTACATCCAACCTGTTGAAGCACCTGGAAAAGGCCCACGACAAAGTTAAACTGGTTGCGAAAACCCCTGCCGATAACACGGAGGCCACGCCAGCAAAACAACAGAAACTGGATTTCAAGAAAGATGCCGCATTTAGTGGAGACGATCTGAAAAACCTTGTCGCTGAGTATGTAGTAGTATATAGTATTTTATATAGGCTACAGTACAGACTGCCACACTGTGAAAATCCTAACGTTTGAAAAGTCAGAGAGACTGCTGCTTTATTTTGTATTTTGTTTGCACTTATTCCGTTTGCACTTATTCAGTTTATTATTCCAATAAATTGGATTCAGTTCAAGAAAAGGAGCTGGCTAAACCATTGTGTTGTTGTACATATTTTTGCGGGTGGAAAGGGGGAAAGTAATATGTAATATAAAAGTAAAGTAATATTATTACTCTTGATTCCAAGTAATAAGTAATTGATTGATTGATTGAAAACCTTTATTGTCCCCAATGGGGAAATTTTGTTGTCAATAATATAAGGATATAAGGATATAAGGATATAAGGATAAGGATAATATAAGGATAAGGATAATATAAGGATATTACTTTCCTAAGGAGTAATATGTAATAACTAATATATTACTCTACTAAGTAATATTGCCCAACACTGATACTGACACAGCTAGACAACCATAACATTTATTTCCGTGCGAAAAACGATAATATATACCCAAGGTGATAACTCGTTGCAATGGCTCGTACCAAGCAGACAGCAGAAGCATGGCCTTCACATTGGGATCAACTTGCACTCCCACGAAGACCACTGCTACAATTGAGGACCAATTCATGCGGACCGGAGAGCTGCAGCCGCTCAGCGCGCCGTCTGTCTTTACTTTAGACCTTTTTAAAGCCTCACAGCAACAGTCACGTCATGTCTGAAGAGAAGCCGAAGGAAGGTGTGAAAACCGAGAATGACCACATCAACCTCAAAGTCGCCGGTCAAGATGGCTCGGTTGTCCAGTTTAAAATCAAAAGGCACACCCCGGTGTGAGAGCTAGTAAATACTGACCAGTGTTGGGCAGTAACGAGTTACTAAGTAATATATTACTGTAATATTATTACTTTACCCAGTAACGAGTAATATAACGAGACTACTCTGCGAAAAAGTAATATTATACCTCGTTACTCCGCCAAATAAGGGCCTCGTTACCCGTTACAATGGCTGTTAAACGTATAATTCATGTATAGTACCGGGGTTGTTGCGTGCAAAGATAGAACAGATATACAAGCTATCAGCACACTGCGCCGAGGTGCATAGTAGCTTATAGATCTGTTCCTTTTAGAACGTGCCGCAGCCTGCACACATTTATGACGTAGCCTAGTGTGTTGACAACTGACAGCGTGGCGGCGTTTCTCAAAACAAATGAAACCATGGCGGATGATGATGAACAGCGTTTTACTTTCCACGGCTGGAAGTATCGACACTATTTTGACTTTGTGTCTGTCAAGGATGACAAAAATATTAATCTCCGTTGCAAACTTTGTGCGGGAAGAAAACTACTGTCTTCCGCGAAAAATACTACATCCAACCTGTTGAAGCACCTGGAAAAGGCCCACGACAAAGATAAACTGGTTGCGAAAGCCCCTGCCGATAACACGGAGGCCACGCCAGCAAAACAACAGAAACTGGATTTCAAGAAAGATGCCGCATTTAGTGGAGACGATCTGAAAAACCTTGTCGCTGAGTATGTAGTAGTATATAGTATTTTATATAGGCTACAGTACAGACTGCCACACTGTGAAAATCCTAACGTTTGAAAAGTCAGAGAGACTGCTGCTTTATTTTGTATTTTGTTTGCACTTATTCAGTTTATTATTCCAATAAATTGGATTCAGTTCAAGAAAAGGAGCTGGCTAAACCATTGTGTTGTTGTACATATTTTTGCGGGTGGAAAGGGGGAAAGTAATATGTAATATAAAAGTAAAGTAATATTATTACTCTTGATTCCAAGTAATAAGTAATTGATTGATTGATTGAAAACCTTTATTGTCCCCAATGGGGAAATTTTGTTGTCAATAATATAAGGATATAAGGATATAAGGATATAAGGATAAGGATAATATAAGGATAAGGATAATATAAGGATATTACTTTCCTAAGGAGTAATATGTAATAACTAATATATTACTCTACTAAGTAATATTGCCCAACACTGATACTGACACAGCTAGACAACCATAAAATTTATTTCCGTGCGAAAAACGATAATATTCACCCAAGGTGATAACTCGTTGCAATGGCTCGTACCAAGCAGACAGCAGAAGCATGGCCTTCACATTGGGATCAACTTGCACTCCCACGAAGACCACTGCTACAATTGAGGACCAATTGATGCGGACCGGAGAGCTGCAGCCGCTCAGCGCGCCGTCTGTCTTTACTTTAGACCTTTTTAAAGCCTCACAGCAACAGTCACGTCATGTCTGAAGAGAAGCCGAAGGAAGGTGTGAAAACCGAGAATGACCACATCAACCTCAAAGTCGCCGGTCAAGATGGCTCGGTTGTCCAGTTTAAAATCAAAAGGCACACCCCGGTGTGAGAGCTAGTAAATACTGACCAGTGTTGGGCAGTAACGAGTTACTAAGTAATATATTACTGTAATATTATTACTTTACCCAGTAACGAGTAATATAACGAGACTACTCTGCGAAAAAGTAATATTATACCTCGTTACTCCGCCAAATAAGGGCCTCGTTACCCGTTACAATGGCTGTTAAACGTATAATTCATGTATAGTACCGGGGTTGTTGCGTGCAAAGATAGAACAGATATACAAGCTATCAGCACACTGCGCCGAGGTGCAGAGTAGCTTATAGATCTGTTCCTTTTAGAACGTGCCGCAGCCTGCACACATTTATGACGTAGCCTAGTGTGTTGACAACTGACAGCGTGGCGGCGTTTCTCAAAACAAATGAAACCATGGCGGATGATGATGAACAGCGTTTTACTTTCCACGGCTGGAAGTATCGACACTATTTTGACTTTGTGTCTGTCAAGGATGACAAAAATATTAATCTCCGTTGCAAACTTTGTGCGGGAAGAAAACTACTGTCTTCCGCGAAAAATACTACATCCAACCTGTTGAAGCACCTGGAAAAGGCCCACGACAAAGTTAAACTGGTTGCGAAAGCCCCTGCCGATAACACGGAGGCCACGCCAGCAAAACAACAGAAACTGGATTTCAAGAAAGATGCCGCATTTAGTGGAGACGATCTGAAAAACCTTGTCGCTGAGTATGTAGTAGTATATAGTATTTTATATAGGCTACAGTACAGACTGCCACACTGTGAAAATCCTAACGTTTGAAAAGTCAGAGAGACTGCTGCTTTATTTTGTATTTTGTTTGCACTTATTCCGTTTGCACTTATTCAGTTTATTATTCCAATAAATTGGATTCAGTTCAAGAAAAGGAGCTGGCTAAACCATTGTGTTGTTGTACATATTTTTGCGGGTGGAAAGGGGGAAAGTAATATGTAATATAAAAGTAAAGTAATATTATTACTCTTGATTCCAAGTAATAAGTGATTGATTGATTGAAAACCTTTATTGTCCCCAATGGGGAAATTTTGTTGTCAATAATATAAGGATATAAGGATATAAGGATATAAGGATAAGGATAATATAAGGATAAGGATAATATAAGGATATTACTTTCCTAAGGAGTAATATGTAATAACTAATATATTACTCTACTAAGTAATATTGCCCAACACTGATACTGACACAGCTAGACAACCATAAAATTTATTTCCGTGCGAAAAACGATAATATTCACCCAAGGTGATAACTCGTTGCAATGGCTCGTACCAAGCAGACAGCAGAAGCATGGCCTTCACATTGGGATCAACTTGCACTCCCACGAAGACCACTGCTACAATTGAGGACCAATTCATGCGGACCGGAGAGCTGCAGCCGCTCAGCGCGCCGTCTGTCTTTACTTTAGACCTTTTTAAAGCCTCACAGCAACAGTCACGTCATGTCTGAAGAGAAGCCGAAGGAAGGTGTGAAAACCGAGAATGACCACATCAACCTCAAAGTCGCCGGTCAAGATGGCTCGGTTGTCCAGTTTAAAATCAAAAGGCACACCCCGGTGTGAGAGCTAGTAAATACTGACCAGTGTTGGGCAGTAACGAGTTACTAAGTAATATATTACTGTAATATTATTACTTTACCCAGTAACGAGTAATATAACGACTACTCTGCGAAAAAGTAATATTATACCTCGTTACTCCGCCAAATAAGGGCCTCGTTACCCGTTACAATGGCTGTTAAACGTATAATTAATGTATAGTACCGGGGTTGTTGCGTGCAAAGATAGAACAGATATACAAGCTATCAGCACACTGCGCCGAGGTGCATAGTAGCTTATAGATCTGTTCCTTTTAGAACGTGCCGCAGCCTGCACACATTTATGACGTAGCCTAGTGTGTTGACAACTGACAGCGTGGCGGCGTTTCTCAAAACAAATGAAACCATGGCGGATGATGATGAACAGCGTTTTACTTTCCACGGCTGGAAGTATCGACACTATTTTGACTTTGTGTCTGTCAAGGATGACAAAAATATTAATCTCCGTTGCAAACTTTGTGCGGGAAGAAAACTACTGTCTTCCGCGAAAAATACTACATCCAACCTGTTGAAGCACCTGGAAAAGGCCCACGACAAAGTTAAACTGGTTGCGAAAACCCCTGCCGATAACACGGAGGCCACGCCAGCAAAACAACAGAAACTGGATTTCAAGAAAGATGCCGCATTTAGTGGAGACGATCTGAAAAACCTTGTCGCTGAGTATGTAGTAGTATATAGTATTTTATATAGGCTACAGTACAGACTGCCACACTGTGAAAATCCTAACGTTTGAAAAGTCAGAGAGACTGCTGCTTTATTTTGTATTTTGTTTGCACTTATTCCGTTTGCACTTATTCAGTTTATTATTCCAATAAATTGGATTCAGTTCAAGAAAAGGAGCTGGCTAAACCATTGTGTTGTTGTACATATTTTTGCGGGTGGAAAGGGGGAAAGTAATATGTAATATAAAAGTAAAGTAATATTATTACTCTTGATTCCAAGTAATAAGTAATTGATTGATTGATTGAAAACCTTTATTGTCCCCAATGGGGAAATTTTGTTGTCAATAATATAAGGATATAAGGATATAAGGATATAAGGATAAGGATAATATAAGGATAAGGATAATATAAGGATATTACTTTCCTAAGGAGTAATATGTAATAACTAATATATTACTCTACTAAGTAATATTGCCCAACACTGATACTGACACAGCTAGACAACCATAACATTTATTTCCGTGCGAAAAACGATAATATATACCCAAGGTGATAACTCGTTGCAATGGCTCGTACCAAGCAGACAGCAGAAGCATGGCCTTCACATTGGGATCAACTTGCACTCCCACGAAGACCACTGCTACAATTGAGGACCAATTCATGCGGACCGGAGAGCTGCAGCCGCTCAGCGCGCCGTCTGTCTTTACTTTAGACCTTTTTAAAGCCTCACAGCAACAGTCACGTCATGTCTGAAGAGAAGCCGAAGGAAGGTGTGAAAACCGAGAATGACCACATCAACCTCAAAGTCGCCGGTCAAGATGGCTCGGTTGTCCAGTTTAAAATCAAAAGGCACACCCCGGTGTGAGAGCTAGTAAATACTGACCAGTGTTGGGCAGTAACGAGTTACTAAGTAATATATTACTGTAATATTATTACTTTACCCAGTAACGAGTAATATAACGAGACTACTCTGCGAAAAAGTAATATTATACCTCGTTACTCCGCCAAATAAGGGCCTCGTTACCCGTTACAATGGCTGTTAAACGTATAATTCATGTATAGTACCGGGGTTGTTGCGTGCAAAGATAGAACAGATATACAAGCTATCAGCACACTGCGCCGAGGTGCATAGTAGCTTATAGATCTGTTCCTTTTAGAACGTGCCGCAGCCTGCACACATTTATGACGTAGCCTAGTGTGTTGACAACTGACAGCGTGGCGGCGTTTCTCAAAACAAATGAAACCATGGCGGATGATGATGAACAGCGTTTTACTTTCCACGGCTGGAAGTATCGACACTATTTTGACTTTGTGTCTGTCAAGGATGACAAAAATATTAATCTCCGTTGCAAACTTTGTGCGGGAAGAAAACTACTGTCTTCCGCGAAAAATACTACATCCAACCTGTTGAAGCACCTGGAAAAGGCCCACGACAAAGTTAAACTGGTTGCGAAAACCCCTGCCGATAACACGGAGGCCACGCCAGCAAAACAACAGAAACTGGATTTCAAGAAAGATGCCGCATTTAGTGGAGACGATCTGAAAAACCTTGTCGCTGAGTATGTAGTAGTATATAGTATTTTATATAGGCTACAGTACAGACTGCCACACTGTGAAAATCCTAACGTTTGAAAAGTCAGAGAGACTGCTGCTTTATTTTGTATTTTGTTTGCACTTATTCCGTTTGCACTTATTCAGTTTATTATTCCAATAAATTGGATTCAGTTCAAGAAAAGGAGCTGGCTAAACCATTGTGTTGTTGTACATATTTTTGCGGGTGGAAAGGGGGAAAGTAATATGTAATATAAAAGTAAAGTAATATTATTACTCTTGATTCCAAGTAATAAGTGATTGATTGATTGAAAACCTTTATTGTCCCCAATGGGGAAATTTTGTTGTCAATAATATAAGGATATAAGGATATAAGGATATAAGGATAAGGATAATATAAGGATAAGGATAATATAAGGATATTACTTTCCTAAGGAGTAATATGTAATAACTAATATATTACTCTACTAAGTAATATTGCCCAACACTGATACTGACACAGCTAGACAACCATAAAATTTATTTCCGTGCGAAAAACGATAATATTCACCCAAGGTGATAACTCGTTGCAATGGCTCGTACCAAGCAGACATCAGAAGCATGGCCTTCACATTGGGATCAACTTGCACTCCCACGAAGACCACTGCTACAATTGAGGACCAATTCATGCGGACCGGAGAGCTGCAGCCGCTCAGCGCGCCGTCTGTCTTTACTTTAGACCTTTTTAAAGCCTCACAGCAACAGTCACGTCATGTCTGAAGAGAAGCCGAAGGAAGGTGTGAAAACCGAGAATGACCACATCAACCTCAAAGTCGCCGGTCAAGATGGCTCGGTTGTCCAGTTTAAAATCAAAAGGCACACCCCGGTGTGAGAGCTAGTAAATACTGACCAGTGTTGGGCAGTAACGAGTTACTAAGTAATATATTACTGTAATATTATTACTTTACCCAGTAACGAGTAATATAACGACTACTCTGCGAAAAAGTAATATTATACCTCGTTACTCCGCCAAATAAGGGCCTCGTTACCCGTTACAATGGCTGTTAAACGTATAATTAATGTATAGTACCGGGGTTGTTGCGTGCAAAGATAGAACAGATATACAAGCTATCAGCACACTGCGCCGAGGTGCATAGTAGCTTATAGATCTGTTCCTTTTAGAACGTGCCGCAGCCTGCACACATTTATGACGTAGCCTAGTGTGTTGACAACTGACAGCGTGGCGGCGTTTCTCAAAACAAATGAAACCATGGCGGATGATGATGAACAGCGTTTTACTTTCCACGGCTGGAAGTATCGACACTATTTTGACTTTGTGTCTGTCAAGGATGACAAAAATATTAATCTCCGTTGCAAACTTTGTGCGGGAAGAAAACTACTGTCTTCCGCGAAAAATACTACATCCAACCTGTTGAAGCACCTGGAAAAGGCCCACGACAAAGTTAAACTGGTTGCGAAAACCCCTGCCGATAACACGGAGGCCACGCCAGCAAAACAACAGAAACTGGATTTCAAGAAAGATGCCGCATTTAGTGGAGACGATCTGAAAAACCTTGTCGCTGAGTATGTAGTAGTATATAGTATTTTATATAGGCTACAGTACAGACTGCCACACTGTGAAAATCCTAACGTTTGAAAAGTCAGAGAGACTGCTGCTTTATTTTGTATTTTGTTTGCACTTATTCCGTTTGCACTTATTCAGTTTATTATTCCAATAAATTGGATTCAGTTCAAGAAAAGGAGCTGGCTAAACCATTGTGTTGTTGTACATATTTTTGCGGGTGGAAAGGGGGAAAGTAATATGTAATATAAAAGTAAAGTAATATTATTACTCTTGATTCCAAGTAATAAGTGATTGATTGATTGAAAACCTTTATTGTCCCCAATGGGGAAATTTTGTTGTCAATAATATAAGGATATAAGGATATAAGGATATAAGGATAAGGATAATATAAGGATAAGGATAATATAAGGATATTACTTTCCTAAGGAGTAATATGTAATAACTAATATATTACTCTACTAAGTAATATTGCCCAACACTGATACTGACACAGCTAGACAACCATAAAATTTATTTCCGTGCGAAAAACGATAATATTCACCCAAGGTGATAACTCGTTGCAATGGCTCGTACCAAGCAGACATCAGAAGCATGGCCTTCACATTGGGATCAACTTGCACTCCCACGAAGACCACTGCTACAATTGAGGACCAATTCATGCGGACCGGAGAGCTGCAGCCGCTCAGCGCGCCGTCTGTCTTTACTTTAGACCTTTTTAAAGCCTCACAGCAACAGTCACGTCATGTCTGAAGAGAAGCCGAAGGAAGGTGTGAAAACCGAGAATGACCACATCAACCTCAAAGTCGCCGGTCAAGATGGCTCGGTTGTCCAGTTTAAAATCAAAAGGCACACCCCGGTGTGAGAGCTAGTAAATACTGACCAGTGTTGGGCAGTAACGAGTTACTAAGTAATATATTACTGTAATATTATTACTTTACCCAGTAACGAGTAATATAACGACTACTCTGCGAAAAAGTAATATTATACCTCGTTACTCCGCCAAATAAGGGCCTCGTTACCCGTTACAATGGCTGTTAAACGTATAATTAATGTATAGTACCGGGGTTGTTGCGTGCAAAGATAGAACAGATATACAAGCTATCAGCACACTGCGCCGAGGTGCATAGTAGCTTATAGATCTGTTCCTTTTAGAACGTGCCGCAGCCTGCACACATTTATGACGTAGCCTAGTGTGTTGACAACTGACAGCGTGGCGGCGTTTCTCAAAACAAATGAAACCATGGCGGATGATGATGAACAGCGTTTTACTTTCCACGGCTGGAAGTATCGACACTATTTTGACTTTGTGTCTGTCAAGGATGACAAAAATATTAATCTCCGTTGCAAACTTTGTGCGGGAAGAAAACTACTGTCTTCCGCGAAAAATACTACATCCAACCTGTTGAAGCACCTGGAAAAGGCCCACGACAAAGTTAAACTGGTTGCGAAAACCCCTGCCGATAACACGGAGGCCACGCCAGCAAAACAACAGAAACTGGATTTCAAGAAAGATGCCGCATTTAGTGGAGACGATCTGAAAAACCTTGTCGCTGAGTATGTAGTAGTATATAGTATTTTATATAGGCTACAGTACAGACTGCCACACTGTGAAAATCCTAACGTTTGAAAAGTCAGAGAGACTGCTGCTTTATTTTGTATTTTGTTTGCACTTATTCCGTTTGCACTTATTCAGTTTATTATTCCAATAAATTGGATTCAGTTCAAGAAAAGGAGCTGGCTAAACCATTGTGTTGTTGTACATATTTTTGCGGGTGGAAAGGGGGAAAGTAATATGTAATATAAAAGTAAAGTAATATTATTACTCTTGATTCCAAGTAATAAGTAATTGATTGATTGATTGAAAACCTTTATTGTCCCCAATGGGGAAATTTTGTTGTCAATAATATAAGGATATAAGGATATAAGGATATAAGGATAAGGATAATATAAGGATAAGGATAATATAAGGATATTACTTTCCTAAGGAGTAATATGTAATAACTAATATATTACTCTACTAAGTAATATTGCCCAACACTGATACTGACACAGCTAGACAACCATAACATTTATTTCCGTGCGAAAAACGATAATATATACCCAAGGTGATAACTCGTTGCAATGGCTCGTACCAAGCAGACAGCAGAAGCATGGCCTTCACATTGGGATCAACTTGCACTCCCACGAAGACCACTGCTACAATTGAGGACCAATTCATGCGGACCGGAGAGCTGCAGCCGCTCAGCGCGCCGTCTGTCTTTACTTTAGACCTTTTTAAAGCCTCACAGCAACAGTCACGTCATGTCTGAAGAGAAGCCGAAGGAAGGTGTGAAAACCGAGAATGACCACATCAACCTCAAAGTCGCCGGTCAAGATGGCTCGGTTGTCCAGTTTAAAATCAAAAGGCACACCCCGGTGTGAGAGCTAGTAAATACTGACCAGTGTTGGGCAGTAACGAGTTACTAAGTAATATATTACTGTAATATTATTACTTTACCCAGTAACGAGTAATATAACGAGACTACTCTGCGAAAAAGTAATATTATACCTCGTTACTCCGCCAAATAAGGGCCTCGTTACCCGTTACAATGGCTGTTAAACGTATAATTCATGTATAGTACCGGGGTTGTTGCGTGCAAAGATAGAACAGATATACAAGCTATCAGCACACTGCGCCGAGGTGCATAGTAGCTTATAGATCTGTTCCTTTTAGAACGTGCCGCAGCCTGCACACATTTATGACGTAGCCTAGTGTGTTGACAACTGACAGCGTGGCGGCGTTTCTCAAAACAAATGAAACCATGGCGGATGATGATGAACAGCGTTTTACTTTCCACGGCTGGAAGTATCGACACTATTTTGACTTTGTGTCTGTCAAGGATGACAAAAATATTAATCTCCGTTGCAAACTTTGTGCGGGAAGAAAACTACTGTCTTCCGCGAAAAATACTACATCCAACCTGTTGAAGCACCTGGAAAAGGCCCACGACAAAGTTAAACTGGTTGCGAAAACCCCTGCCGATAACACGGAGGCCACGCCAGCAAAACAACAGAAACTGGATTTCAAGAAAGATGCCGCATTTAGTGGAGACGATCTGAAAAACCTTGTCGCTGAGTATGTAGTAGTATATAGTATTTTATATAGGCTACAGTACAGACTGCCACACTGTGAAAATCCTAACGTTTGAAAAGTCAGAGAGACTGCTGCTTTATTTTGTATTTTGTTTGCACTTATTCCGTTTGCACTTATTCAGTTTATTATTCCAATAAATTGGATTCAGTTCAAGAAAAGGAGCTGGCTAAACCATTGTGTTGTTGTACATATTTTTGCGGGTGGAAAGGGGGAAAGTAATATGTAATATAAAAGTAAAGTAATATTATTACTCTTGATTCCAAGTAATAAGTGATTGACTGATTGAAAACCTTTATTGTCCCCAATGGGGAAATTTTGTTGTCAATAATATAAGGATATAAGGATATAAGGATATAAGGATAAGGATAATATAAGGATAAGGATAATATAAGGATATTACTTTCCTAAGGAGTAATATGTAATAACTAATATATTACTCTACTAAGTAATATTGCCCAACACTGATACTGACACAGCTAGACAACCATAAAATTTATTTCCGTGCGAAAAACGATAATATTCACCCAAGGTGATAACTCGTTGCAATGGCTCGTACCAAGCAGACAGCAGAAGCATGGCCTTCACATTGGGATCAACTTGCACTCCCACGAAGACCACTGCTACAATTGAGGACCAATTCATGCGGACCGGAGAGCTGCAGACGCTCAGCGCGCCGTCTGTCTTTACTTTAGACCTTTTTAAAGCCTCACAGCAACAGTCACGTCATGTCTGAAGAGAAGCCGAAGGAAGGTGTGAAAACCGAGAATGACCACATCAACCTCAAAGTCGCCGGTCAAGATGGCTCGGTTGTCCAGTTTAAAATCAAAAGGCACACCCCGGTGTGAGAGCTAGTAAATACTGACACAGCTAGACAACCATAACATTTATTTCTTTATTTATAAATTGCTCTCTGCTTACTCTGATTTTGAATTGCTTGTGCTGGGTGATCTGAACCTTGACTGGTTGAGTGATAACTCTCAAGGACTCAAGGAAGTCTTTGGGAACCTGGGCTTATCCCAGCTAGTCGCAGAACCTACTAGACCTAACCCCAAAAACTATTCCAAATCCACACTCATTGACTTAATTTGTTCTAATAAACCGGACAGGATTTCTGCCTGTGGTGTTTTCGATCTGGGAATCAGTGACCATTGCTTGTATAAGAAAAATGAAACTTGCTAAATCTAAGCCTCTCGCTGTACTGAGGAGAAACTTCAGACTGTTTGATGCTCAAGCTTTTTTAGATGATCTGGAAGGAACTTTACACCCAATTGCCTTAACTGAATCTGACGCTCAGGTAGCCTTACATTCATTTATCGATTGTTTTAACACAGTGGTTAATAGACATGCACCACTTAAGATGATTCGCATTAAGGATAGAGTTACCCCTTGGTTTAGCTCAGAATTATCTTTGTTGTTTAGGGACAGAAACCTAGCCTGGGCCCTCGCTAGGCGATCGGGAGACCCTCTTCATTGGACTACATTCAGGCAACAGAACTGGCCAATAAATTGAAAACCTGCCAGAACTGGCCAATAAATTGAAAACCTGCCCTTTCAATGCCCGCCACCTGATGCCCAAACATGAGCTATCACACCACATCCTGAACTGTGAGGACAGGAGATCTGTGAATAGCGAAGACCTGGACAGTGCTGAGGTGAAGAGCAAGTGGCACGTCCCTGTCAGCACCTGGATACCAAACACCAAATGTGAGGAGGACTGGGATAAAGAGGCAGATGACGTTGCGTCTCCTTTTGTGTGGGGCGTGTCCACACACCTGATCGATCAGAACAGGCCAGAGTTGAGCACTACTAACAACCTTATCCCTGGACCCCGTGCTCCAAAGACCCTTCCCTGGAAAATGTGAGGACGAGCCGAGATGTTTCGACATTCAGCATAAAAGAAGAACACTGGATGCATGGACCTGGAGCTGAGAGTGACGCAGTAGAAGCATGGCCTTCACATTGGGATCAACTTGCACTCCCACGAAGACCACTGCTACAATTGAGGAGCTGCAACGCTTCGAAGACACTGAAATAAAAGATGCCAGTGACCCAAACAAACTCCTTCAGTGTCCATATGACAAGAACCACCAGATCCATGGCAGCCGCTTCCCATACCATCTGATCAAGTGCAGTAAGAATCACCCAGAACTGGCCAATAAATTGAAAACCTGCCCTTTCAATGCCCGCCACCTGATGCCCAAACATGACCCAAGTCAGAGTTTGTTTTATTTTTGCATTTATTTTATTTATAATGCAGGCATTGATGTGGAACAAGTGTCCATGGTGATCAACTTTGACCTTCCTGTGGACAAAGACGGGAACCATGACAATGAGACATACCTTCACCGGATTGGTCGCACAGGACGTTTTGGCAAGAGGGGGCTTGCAGTCAATATGGTTGACAGCAAACACAGCATGAACGTTCTCAACAGAATCGAAAAACATTTCAGTATGTTTGTTTCTTTGTCTAGATTGAGCACTCAAGATTTGACATTGATGCATCCAAAAGACAGGGTTCACACTAACTGTTTACACTTTTCCCCCTCCATAGACGAGAAAATAGAGACGCTTGACGCTGAGGATCTTGAGCAATTCGAGAAAAATCACAACTGAAGTGGCTCCAAACATTAAACACTCATCGTTGAATACATCTATTTATGCAGTTGGACAAAGTTACCTCAAATTTGTGCTTTTGGACATAAGTCACTTTAAGGATGTATTTAATTATTTGAACATTATACGAAATTAGATGTTAGCCAAGCCTGAATATGCAAAGCATTTTAGATTTCAGGGTAGTAGTTATTGCCAAATAGATTACACTCTTAAATGAATATCATTAGGATTATTTCAGTTTGTTTTTTCAAGTGGTATAATCTAAAAAAAACTATAAATGAGTGGTTGCATTAAACTCAACTAGCTTCGATCTGGCAGTCTCCTCAGTAGTAGCCGACTAGTAGTTGGCAACAGCATTGAATTAAACAAAGAAGACTTTGCAGTAGATAGATTTATGAGGATTATACGTTTGCTGTGTTGACTTAAAACCCTTTTTCATATAGAATGATAAGAATGGAAAGATGTGTAAGACGACATTGGGTAACTTAAATGGTCAACCACACTGGAGAATTGTCTTATGTTAAGTAACAATAAGGCAATTGACCATTATCTAGTCTCTAGACCAGGGGTGGGGAACCTCCGGCCTCCGGGCCGTATAAGGCCCGCGAGACAGTTTGATCCGGCCTACGAGGCAATTAATAAAAATAAACAAAAGCAACATTAGAAATACAACATAAAAAAAAAACTATTTTTATTGAACGTGACGTTCAGGGTCAGTGACGGACAGCTGACTATCTGTCTGTGTCACGTTCATGGTCACGTGCGTAACGTAATGTGTCATTGCGTGATAATCTCCTGTCATCGCTTCAATCAGAAAGTAATCAGAATGCAAACATGGCTGTCAAGAAAAGAAAGGTAGATGCAGAATGTCGCGCTTTCCAAGACAAATGGACAAACAATTATTTATTTGTTGAGGTAAAAGGCAAGCCAGTATGCCTTGTGTGTCGGGAGGCGCTCGCGGTTAAGAAAAAGGCGAACCTCGAACGTCATTACAACTCAAAACATGCTAACCTGGACAACTTGAAAGGACAAATACGCTTGGATAAAGTTAACGCTCTTCGTCGGAGTTTGGGTGCTCAACAAGCAGTCTTCACAAGACCACAATCTGACCGAGACAACGTTACGCATGCTAGTTTTGTGTTGAGTGAGCTAATCGCTAAGAAGCTGAGGCCGCATTCAGAAGGAGAATTTGTGAAGGAGTTAATTATTGCCGCGGCGGAGCTGCTCGCACCGGACAAAGTAAAATTGTTCCAAAGTGTCAGTTTGTCTCGAAGAACTGTCTCAGATCAGATTACTGACATGGCACAAGATATTGAGAAAACACTGAGGGACACCGCAAGAGATTTCCAGTTTTTCTCTCTGGCCTGCGATGAGACAACAGACATAACAAACACCGCCCAACTGGCCATTTTTGTGCGGGGGATTACAGCCGAGTTTCATACGAGGGAGGAGTTGCTGTCTTTGCAAGCCATGCATGGCACCACCAAAGGTGAGGATTTATTTGAGCAAGTTGTTTTGGCTATGAACAAATTCGAACTGCAGTTTGACAAGTTAAGTGGCCTGGCAACGGATGGAGCCCCAGCCATGGTTGGCGCGCCATCATGGATTGACTGCATTGGTCAAAAAATAAATGAGTCGTCTCAGTCTCGATCCAAGTGAGTTAGTTGTATGCCACTGTATCATACACCAAGAGAATCTGTGTGCACAGTCCCTGAAGTTCAACAATGTGATGACAACTGTCGTTTCCACCATAAATGTCATCAAAAGCAGAGGGCTGAACAGCCGCCAGTTCAAAGAGCTACTGAGTGAACTAGAGTCAGAGTACGGAGATCTGGTTTACCACTGTGAGGTGCGCTGGCTGAGTCGCGAAAATATGCTCACACGGTTTTACTCACTCAGAGAAGAAGTGAAACAGTTCATGGAGATGAAGGGGAAACCTGTCATAGAACTCAGTGATAGCAAGTGGCTGTGTGATTTGGGCTTCATGGTGGACATTACCAAGTACCTGTCAGAGCTGAACGTCAAGCTCCAAGGTCCCAACCAGCTTCTCAGCTCTCTACAATCAAATGTGAAGTCATTTGAAGCTAAACTAAAGTTGTGGCAAGTGCAACTGGAAAGGGGAAACACTGTCCACTTTCCCACTCTGCAAGAACAAAAGCCTGCTGTGACATCTGAATATGCTGCTGAGTGTGCAAAACTCCTCCAGGCATTTGGAGAGAGGTTCCAGGACGTGAAAAGTAAGCAAAGGGAACTGTACATATTTGCCACGCCATTTAATGTGGAACCAGCTGATGTGCCTGACAACCTACAACTCGAAATCATTGAGCTGCAAAGCAATGACGAGCTCAAAGCTAGGTACAACAACCTCCCTCTGCTGGACTTCTACAAACTGTATGTACGTGCTGACTCAATTTATTTCAACGTTTGCCACGTGGATGCATGGACCTGGAGCTGAGAGTGACGCAGTAGAAGCATGGCCTTCACATTGGGATCAACTTGCACTCCCACGAAGACCACTGCTACAATTGAGGACCAATTCATGCGGACCGGAGAGCTGCAGCCGCTCAGCGCGCCGTCTGTCTTTACTTTAGACCTTTTTAAAGCCTCACAGCAACAGTCACGTCATGTCTGAAGAGAAGCCGAAGGAAGGTGTGAAAACCGAGAATGACCACATCAACCTCAAAGTCGCCGGTCAAGATGGCTCGGTTGTCCAGTTTAAAATCAAAAGGCACACCCCGGTGTGAGAGCTAGTAAATACTGACACAGCTAGACAACCATAACATTTATTTCTTTATTTATAAATTGCTCTCTGCTTACTCTGATTTTGAATTGCTTGTGCTGGGTGATCTGAACCTTGACTGGTTGAGTGATAACTCTCAAGGACTCAAGGAAGTCTTTGGGAACCTGGGCTTATCCCAGCTAGTCGCAGAACCTACTAGACCTAACCCCAAAAACTATTCCAAATCCACACTCATTGACTTAATTTGTTCTAATAAACCGGACAGGATTTCTGCCTGTGGTGTTTTCGATCTGGGAATCAGTGACCATTGCTTGTATAAGAAAAATGAAACTTGCTAAATCTAAGCCTCTCGCTGTACTGAGGAGAAACTTCAGACTGTTTGATGCTCAAGCTTTTTTAGATGATCTGGAAGGAACTTTACACCCAATTGCCTTAACTGAATCTGACGCTCAGGTAGCCTTACATTCATTTATCGATTGTTTTAACACAGTGGTTAATAGACATGCACCACTTAAGATGATTCGCATTAAGGATAGAGTTACCCCTTGGTTTAGCTCAGAATTATCTTTGTTGTTTAGGGACAGAAACCTAGCCTGGGCCCTCGCTAGGCGATCGGGAGACCCTCTTCATTGGACTACATTCAGGCAACAGAACTGGCCAATAAATTGAAAACCTGCCAGAACTGGCCAATAAATTGAAAACCTGCCCTTTCAATGCCCGCCACCTGATGCCCAAACATGAGCTATCACACCACATCCTGAACTGTGAGGACAGGAGATCTGTGAATAGCGAAGACCTGGACAGTGCTGAGGTGAAGAGCAAGTGGCACGTCCCTGTCAGCACCTGGATACCAAACACCAAATGTGAGGAGGACTGGGATAAAGAGGCAGATGACGTTGCGTCTCCTTTTGTGTGGGGCGTGTCCACACACCTGATCGATCAGAACAGGCCAGAGTTGAGCACTACTAACAACCTTATCCCTGGACCCCGTGCTCCAAAGACCCTTCCCTGGAAAATGTGAGGACGAGCCGAGATGTTTCGACATTCAGCATAAAAGAAGAACACTGGATGCATGGACCTGGAGCTGAGAGTGACGCAGTAGAAGCATGGCCTTCACATTGGGATCAACTTGCACTCCCACGAAGACCACTGCTACAATTGAGGAGCTGCAACGCTTCGAAGACACTGAAATAAAAGATGCCAGTGACCCAAACAAACTCCTTCAGTGTCCATATGACAAGAACCACCAGATCCATGGCAGCCGCTTCCCATACCATCTGATCAAGTGCAGTAAGAATCACCCAGAACTGGCCAATAAATTGAAAACCTGCCCTTTCAATGCCCGCCACCTGATGCCCAAACATGACCCAAGTCAGAGTTTGTTTTATTTTTGCATTTATTTTATTTATAATGCAGGCATTGATGTGGAACAAGTGTCCATGGTGATCAACTTTGACCTTCCTGTGGACAAAGACGGGAACCATGACAATGAGACATACCTTCACCGGATTGGTCGCACAGGACGTTTTGGCAAGAGGGGGCTTGCAGTCAATATGGTTGACAGCAAACACAGCATGAACGTTCTCAACAGAATCGAAAAACATTTCAGTATGTTTGTTTCTTTGTCTAGATTGAGCACTCAAGATTTGACATTGATGCATCCAAAAGACAGGGTTCACACTAACTGTTTACACTTTTCCCCCTCCATAGACAAGAAAATAGAGACGCTTGACGCTGAGGATCTTGAGCAATTCGAGAAAAATCACAACTGAAGTGGCTCCAAACATTAAACACTCATCGTTGAATACATCTATTTATGCAGTTGGACAAAGTTACCTCAAATTTGTGCTTTTGGACATAAGTCACTTTAAGGATGTATTTAATTATTTGAACATTATACGAAATTAGATGTTAGCCAAGCCTGAATATGCAAAGCATTTTAGATTTCAGGGTAGTAGTTATTGCCAAATAGATTACACTCTTAAATGAATATCATTAGGATTATTTCAGTTTGTTTTTTCAAGTGGTATAATCTAAAAAAAACTATAAATGAGTGGTTGCATTAAACTCAACTAGCTTCGATCTGGCAGTCTCCTCAGTAGTAGCCGACTAGTAGTTGGCAACAGCATTGAATTAAACAAAGAAGACTTTGCAGTAGATAGATTTATGAGGATTATACGTTTGCTGTGTTGACTTAAAACCCTTTTTCATATAGAATGATAAGAATGGAAAGATGTGTAAGACGACATTGGGTAACTTAAATGGTCAACCACACTGGAGAATTGTCTTATGTTAAGTAACAATAAGGCAATTGACCATTATCTAGTCTCTAGACCAGGGGTGGGGAACCTCCGGCCTCCGGGCCGTATAAGGCCCGCGAGACAGTTTGATCCGGCCTACGAGGCAATTAATAAAAATAAACAAAAGCAACATTAGAAATACAACATAAAAAAAAAACTATTTTTATTGAACGTGACGTTCAGGGTCAGTGACGGACAGCTGACTATCTGTCTGTGTCACGTTCATGGTCACGTGCGTAACGTAATGTGTCATTGCGTGATAATCTCCTGTCATCGCTTCAATCAGAAAGTAATCAGAATGCAAACATGGCTGTCAAGAAAAGAAAGGTAGATGCAGAATGTCGCGCTTTCCAAGACAAATGGACAAACAATTATTTATTTGTTGAGGTAAAAGGCAAGCCAGTATGCCTTGTGTGTCGGGAGGCGCTCGCGGTTAAGAAAAAGGCGAACCTCGAACGTCATTACAACTCAAAACATGCTAACCTGGACAACTTGAAAGGACAAATACGCTTGGATAAAGTTAACGCTCTTCGTCGGAGTTTGGGTGCTCAACAAGCAGTCTTCACAAGACCACAATCTGACCGAGACAACGTTACGCATGCTAGTTTTGTGTTGAGTGAGCTAATCGCTAAGAAGCTGAGGCCGCATTCAGAAGGAGAATTTGTGAAGGAGTTCATTATTGCCGCGGCGGAGCTGCTCGCACCGGACAAAGTAAAATTGTTCCAAAGTGTCAGTTTGTCTCGAAGAACTGTCTCAGATCAGATTACTGACATGGCACAAGATATTGAGAAAACACTGAGGGACACCGCAAGAGATTTCCAGTTTTTCTCTCTGGCCTGCGATGAGACAACAGACATAACAAACACCGCCCAACTGGCCATTTTTGTGCGGGGGATTACAGCCGAGTTTCATACGAGGGAGGAGTTGCTGTCTTTGCAAGCCATGCATGGCACCACCAAAGGTGAGGATTTATTTGAGCAAGTTGTTTTGGCTATGAACAAATTCGAACTGCAGTTTGACAAGTTAAGTGGCCTGGCAACGGATGGAGCCCCAGCCATGGTTGGCGCGCCATCATGGATTGACTGCATTGGTCAAAAAATAAATGAGTCGTCTCAGTCTCGATCCAAGTGAGTTAGTTGTATGCCACTGTATCATACACCAAGAGAATCTGTGTGCACAGTCCCTGAAGTTCAACAATGTGATGACAACTGTCGTTTCCACCATAAATGTCATCAAAAGCAGAGGGCTGAACAGCCGCCAGTTCAAAGAGCTACTGAGTGAACTAGAGTCAGAGTACGGAGATCTGGTTTACCACTGTGAGGTGCGCTGGCTGAGTCGCGAAAATATGCTCACACGGTTTTACTCACTCAGAGAAGAAGTGAAACAGTTCATGGAGATGAAGGGGAAACCTGTCATAGAACTCAGTGATAGCAAGTGGCTGTGTGATTTGGGCTTCATGGTGGACATTACCAAGTACCTGTCAGAGCTGAACGTCAAGCTCCAAGGTCCCAACCAGCTTCTCAGCTCTCTACAATCAAATGTGAAGTCATTTGAAGCTAAACTAAAGTTGTGGCAAGTGCAACTGGAAAGGGGAAACACTGTCCACTTTCCCACTCTGCAAGAACAAAAGCCTGCTGTGACATCTGAATATGCTGCTGAGTGTGCAAAACTCCTCCAGGCATTTGGAGAGAGGTTCCAGGACGTGAAAAGTAAGCAAAGGGAACTGTACATATTTGCCACGCCATTTAATGTGGAACCAGCTGATGTGCCTGACAACCTACAACTCGAAATCATTGAGCTGCAAAGCAATGACGAGCTCAAAGCTAGGTACAACAACCTCCCTCTGCTGGACTTCTACAAACTGTATGTACGTGCTGACTCAATTTATTTCAACGTTTGCCACGTGGATGCATGGACCTGGAGCTGAGAGTGACGCAGTAGAAGCATGGCCTTCACATTGGGATCAACTTGCACTCCCACGAAGACCACTGCTACAATTGAGGACCAATTCATGCGGACCGGAGAGCTGCAGCCGCTCAGCGCGCCGTCTGTCTTTACTTTAGACCTTTTTAAAGCCTCACAGCAACAGTCACGTCATGTCTGAAGAGAAGCCGAAGGAAGGTGTGAAAACCGAGAATGACCACATCAACCTCAAAGTCGCCGGTCAAGATGGCTCGGTTGTCCAGTTTAAAATCAAAAGGCACACCCCGGTGTGAGAGCTAGTAAATACTGACACAGCTAGACAACCATAACATTTATTTCTTTATTTATAAATTGCTCTCTGCTTACTCTGATTTTGAATTGCTTGTGCTGGGTGATCTGAACCTTGACTGGTTGAGTGATAACTCTCAAGGACTCAAGGAAGTCTTTGGGAACCTGGGCTTATCCCAGCTAGTCGCAGAACCTACTAGACCTAACCCCAAAAACTATTCCAAATCCACACTCATTGACTTAATTTGTTCTAATAAACCGGACAGGATTTCTGCCTGTGGTGTTTTCGATCTGGGAATCAGTGACCATTGCTTGTATAAGAAAAATGAAACTTGCTAAATCTAAGCCTCTCGCTGTACTGAGGAGAAACTTCAGACTGTTTGATGCTCAAGCTTTTTTAGATGATCTGGAAGGAACTTTACACCCAATTGCCTTAACTGAATCTGACGCTCAGGTAGCCTTACATTCATTTATCGATTGTTTTAACACAGTGGTTAATAGACATGCACCACTTAAGATGATTCGCATTAAGGATAGAGTTACCCCTTGGTTTAGCTCAGAATTATCTTTGTTGTTTAGGGACAGAAACCTAGCCTGGGCCCTCGCTAGGCGATCGGGAGACCCTCTTCATTGGACTACATTCAGGCAACAGAACTGGCCAATAAATTGAAAACCTGCCAGAACTGGCCAATAAATTGAAAACCTGCCCTTTCAATGCCCGCCACCTGATGCCCAAACATGAGCTATCACACCACATCCTGAACTGTGAGGACAGGAGATCTGTGAATAGCGAAGACCTGGACAGTGCTGAGGTGAAGAGCAAGTGGCACGTCCCTGTCAGCACCTGGATACCAAACACCAAATGTGAGGAGGACTGGGATAAAGAGGCAGATGACGTTGCGTCTCCTTTTGTGTGGGGCGTGTCCACACACCTGATCGATCAGAACAGGCCAGAGTTGAGCACTACTAACAACCTTATCCCTGGACCCCGTGCTCCAAAGACCCTTCCCTGGAAAATGTGAGGACGAGCCGAGATGTTTCGACATTCAGCATAAAAGAAGAACACTGGATGCATGGACCTGGAGCTGAGAGTGACGCAGTAGAAGCATGGCCTTCACATTGGGATCAACTTGCACTCCCACGAAGACCACTGCTACAATTGAGGAGCTGCAACGCTTCGAAGACACTGAAATAAAAGATGCCAGTGACCCAAACAAACTCCTTCAGTGTCCATATGACAAGAACCACCAGATCCATGGCAGCCGCTTCCCATACCATCTGATCAAGTGCAGTAAGAATCACCCAGAACTGGCCAATAAATTGAAAACCTGCCCTTTCAATGCCCGCCACCTGATGCCCAAACATGACCCAAGTCAGAGTTTGTTTTATTTTTGCATTTATTTTATTTATAATGCAGGCATTGATGTGGAACAAGTGTCCATGGTGATCAACTTTGACCTTCCTGTGGACAAAGACGGGAACCATGACAATGAGACATACCTTCACCGGATTGGTCGCACAGGACGTTTTGGCAAGAGGGGGCTTGCAGTCAATATGGTTGACAGCAAACACAGCATGAACGTTCTCAACAGAATCGAAAAACATTTCAGTATGTTTGTTTCTTTGTCTAGATTGAGCACTCAAGATTTGACATTGATGCATCCAAAAGACAGGGTTCACACTAACTGTTTACACTTTTCCCCCTCCATAGACAAGAAAATAGAGACGCTTGACGCTGAGGATCTTGAGCAATTCGAGAAAAATCACAACTGAAGTGGCTCCAAACATTAAACACTCATCGTTGAATACATCTATTTATGCAGTTGGACAAAGTTACCTCAAATTTGTGCTTTTGGACATAAGTCACTTTAAGGATGTATTTAATTATTTGAACATTATACGAAATTAGATGTTAGCCAAGCCTGAATATGCAAAGCATTTTAGATTTCAGGGTAGTAGTTATTGCCAAATAGATTACACTCTTAAATGAATATCATTAGGATTATTTCAGTTTGTTTTTTCAAGTGGTATAATCTAAAAAAAACTATAAATGAGTGGTTGCATTAAACTCAACTAGCTTCGATCTGGCAGTCTCCTCAGTAGTAGCCGACTAGTAGTTGGCAACAGCATTGAATTAAACAAAGAAGACTTTGCAGTAGATAGATTTATGAGGATTATACGTTTGCTGTGTTGACTTAAAACCCTTTTTCATATAGAATGATAAGAATGGAAAGATGTGTAAGACGACATTGGGTAACTTAAATGGTCAACCACACTGGAGAATTGTCTTATGTTAAGTAACAATAAGGCAATTGACCATTATCTAGTCTCTAGACCAGGGGTGGGGAACCTCCGGCCTCCGGGCCGTATAAGGCCCGCGAGACAGTTTGATCCGGCCTACGAGGCAATTAATAAAAATAGACAAAAGCAACATTAGAAATACAACATAAAAAAAAAACTATTTTTATTGAACGTGACGTTCAGGGTCAGTGACGGACAGCTGACTATCTGTCTGTGTCACGTTCATGGTCACGTGCGTAACGTAATGTGTCATTGCGTGATAATCTCCTGTCATCGCTTCAATCAGAAAGTAATCAGAATGCAAACATGGCTGTCAAGAAAAGAAAGGTAGATGCAGAATGTCGCGCTTTCCAAGACAAATGGACAAACAATTATTTATTTGTTGAGGTAAAAGGCAAGCCAGTATGCCTTGTGTGTCGGGAGGCGCTCGCGGTTAAGAAAAAGGCGAACCTCGAACGTCATTACAACTCAAAACATGCTAACCTGGACAACTTGAAAGGACAAATACGCTTGGATAAAGTTAACGCTCTTCGTCGGAGTTTGGGTGCTCAACAAGCAGTCTTCACAAGACCACAATCTGACCGAGACAACGTTACGCATGCTAGTTTTGTGTTGAGTGAGCTAATCGCTAAGAAGCTGAGGCCGCATTCAGAAGGAGAATTTGTGAAGGAGTTAATTATTGCCGCGGCGGAGCTGCTCGCACCGGACAAAGTAAAATTGTTCCAAAGTGTCAGTTTGTCTCGAAGAACTGTCTCAGATCAGATTACTGACATGGCACAAGATATTGAGAAAACACTGAGGGACACCGCAAGAGATTTCCAGTTTTTCTCTCTGGCCTGCGATGAGACAACAGACATAACAAACACCGCCCAACTGGCCATTTTTGTGCGGGGGATTACAGCCGAGTTTCATACGAGGGAGGAGTTGCTGTCTTTGCAAGCCATGCATGGCACCACCAAAGGTGAGGATTTATTTGAGCAAGTTGTTTTGGCTATGAACAAATTCGAACTGCAGTTTGACAAGTTAAGTGGCCTGGCAACGGATGGAGCCCCAGCCATGGTTGGCGCGCCATCATGGATTGACTGCATTGGTCAAAAAATAAATGAGTCGTCTCAGTCTCGATCCAAGTGAGTTAGTTGTATGCCACTGTATCATACACCAAGAGAATCTGTGTGCACAGTCCCTGAAGTTCAACAATGTGATGACAACTGTCGTTTCCACCATAAATGTCATCAAAAGCAGAGGGCTGAACAGCCGCCAGTTCAAAGAGCTACTGAGTGAACTAGAGTCAGAGTACGGAGATCTGGTTTACCACTGTGAGGTGCGCTGGCTGAGTCGCGAAAATATGCTCACACGGTTTTACTCACTCAGAGAAGAAGTGAAACAGTTCATGGAGATGAAGGGGAAACCTGTCATAGAACTCAGTGATAGCAAGTGGCTGTGTGATTTGGGCTTCATGGTGGACATTACCAAGTACCTGTCAGAGCTGAACGTCAAGCTCCAAGGTCCCAACCAGCTTCTCAGCTCTCTACAATCAAATGTGAAGTCATTTGAAGCTAAACTAAAGTTGTGGCAAGTGCAACTGGAAAGGGGAAACACTGTCCACTTTCCCACTCTGCAAGAACAAAAGCCTGCTGTGACATCTGAATATGCTGCTGAGTGTGCAAAACTCCTCCAGGCATTTGGAGAGAGGTTCCAGGACGTGAAAAGTAAGCAAAGGGAACTGTACATATTTGCCACGCCATTTAATGTGGAACCAGCTGATGTGCCTGACAACCTACAACTCGAAATCATTGAGCTGCAAAGCAATGACGAGCTCAAAGCTAGGTACAACAACCTCCCTCTGCTGGACTTCTACAAACTGTATGTACGTGCTGACTCAATTTATTTCAACGTTTGCCACGTGGATGCATGGACCTGGAGCTGAGAGTGACGCAGTAGAAGCATGGCCTTCACATTGGGATCAACTTGCACTCCCACGAAGACCACTGCTACAATTGAGGACCAATTCATGCGGACCGGAGAGCTGCAGCCGCTCAGCGCGCCGTCTGTCTTTACTTTAGACCTTTTTAAAGCCTCACAGCAACAGTCACGTCATGTCTGAAGAGAAGCCGAAGGAAGGTGTGAAAACCGAGAATGACCACATCAACCTCAAAGTCGCCGGTCAAGATGGCTCGGTTGTCCAGTTTAAAATCAAAAGGCACACCCCGGTGTGAGAGCTAGTAAATACTGACACAGCTAGACAACCATAACATTTATTTCTTTATTTATAAATTGCTCTCTGCTTACTCTGATTTTGAATTGCTTGTGCTGGGTGATCTGAACCTTGACTGGTTGAGTGATAACTCTCAAGGACTCAAGGAAGTCTTTGGGAACCTGGGCTTATCCCAGCTAGTCGCAGAACCTACTAGACCTAACCCCAAAAACTATTCCAAATCCACACTCATTGACTTAATTTGTTCTAATAAACCGGACAGGATTTCTGCCTGTGGTGTTTTCGATCTGGGAATCAGTGACCATTGCTTGTATAAGAAAAATGAAACTTGCTAAATCTAAGCCTCTCGCTGTACTGAGGAGAAACTTCAGACTGTTTGATGCTCAAGCTTTTTTAGATGATCTGGAAGGAACTTTACACCCAATTGCCTTAACTGAATCTGACGCTCAGGTAGCCTTACATTCATTTATCGATTGTTTTAACACAGTGGTTAATAGACATGCACCACTTAAGATGATTCGCATTAAGGATAGAGTTACCCCTTGGTTTAGCTCAGAATTATCTTTGTTGTTTAGGGACAGAAACCTAGCCTGGGCCCTCGCTAGGCGATCGGGAGACCCTCTTCATTGGACTACATTCAGGCAACAGAACTGGCCAATAAATTGAAAACCTGCCAGAACTGGCCAATAAATTGAAAACCTGCCCTTTCAATGCCCGCCACCTGATGCCCAAACATGAGCTATCACACCACATCCTGAACTGTGAGGACAGGAGATCTGTGAATAGCGAAGACCTGGACAGTGCTGAGGTGAAGAGCAAGTGGCACGTCCCTGTCAGCACCTGGATACCAAACACCAAATGTGAGGAGGACTGGGATAAAGAGGCAGATGACGTTGCGTCTCCTTTTGTGTGGGGCGTGTCCACACACCTGATCGATCAGAACAGGCCAGAGTTGAGCACTACTAACAACCTTATCCCTGGACCCCGTGCTCCAAAGACCCTTCCCTGGAAAATGTGAGGACGAGCCGAGATGTTTCGACATTCAGCATAAAAGAAGAACACTGGATGCATGGACCTGGAGCTGAGAGTGACGCAGTAGAAGCATGGCCTTCACATTGGGATCAACTTGCACTCCCACGAAGACCACTGCTACAATTGAGGAGCTGCAACGCTTCGAAGACACTGAAATAAAAGATGCCAGTGACCCAAACAAACTCCTTCAGTGTCCATATGACAAGAACCACCAGATCCATGGCAGCCGCTTCCCATACCATCTGATCAAGTGCAGTAAGAATCACCCAGAACTGGCCAATAAATTGAAAACCTGCCCTTTCAATGCCCGCCACCTGATGCCCAAACATGACCCAAGTCAGAGTTTGTTTTATTTTTGCATTTATTTTATTTATAATGCAGGCATTGATGTGGAACAAGTGTCCATGGTGATCAACTTTGACCTTCCTGTGGACAAAGACGGGAACCATGACAATGAGACATACCTTCACCGGATTGGTCGCACAGGACGTTTTGGCAAGAGGGGGCTTGCAGTCAATATGGTTGACAGCAAACACAGCATGAACGTTCTCAACAGAATCGAAAAACATTTCAGTATGTTTGTTTCTTTGTCTAGATTGAGCACTCAAGATTTGACATTGATGCATCCAAAAGACAGGGTTCACACTAACTGTTTACACTTTTCCCCCTCCATAGACAAGAAAATAGAGACGCTTGACGCTGAGGATCTTGAGCAATTCGAGAAAAATCACAACTGAAGTGGCTCCAAACATTAAACACTCATCGTTGAATACATCTATTTATGCAGTTGGACAAAGTTACCTCAAATTTGTGCTTTTGGACATAAGTCACTTTAAGGATGTATTTAATTATTTGAACATTATACGAAATTAGATGTTAGCCAAGCCTGAATATGCAAAGCATTTTAGATTTCAGGGTAGTAGTTATTGCCAAATAGATTACACTCTTAAATGAATATCATTAGGATTATTTCAGTTTGTTTTTTCAAGTGGTATAATCTAAAAAAAACTATAAATGAGTGGTTGCATTAAACTCAACTAGCTTCGATCTGGCAGTCTCCTCAGTAGTAGCCGACTAGTAGTTGGCAACAGCATTGAATTAAACAAAGAAGACTTTGCAGTAGATAGATTTATGAGGATTATACGTTTGCTGTGTTGACTTAAAACCCTTTTTCATATAGAATGATAAGAATGGAAAGATGTGTAAGACGACATTGGGTAACTTAAATGGTCAACCACACTGGAGAATTGTCTTATGTTAAGTAACAATAAGGCAATTGACCATTATCTAGTCTCTAGACCAGGGGTGGGGAACCTCCGGCCTCCGGGCCGTATAAGGCCCGCGAGACAGTTTGATCCGGCCTACGAGGCAATTAATAAAAATAAACAAAAGCAACATTAGAAATACAACATAAAAAAAAAACTATTTTTATTGAACGTGACGTTCAGGGTCAGTGACGGACAGCTGACTATCTGTCTGTGTCACGTTCATGGTCACGTGCGTAACGTAATGTGTCATTGCGTGATAATCTCCTGTCATCGCTTCAATCAGAAAGTAATCAGAATGCAAACATGGCTGTCAAGAAAAGAAAGGTAGATGCAGAATGTCGCGCTTTCCAAGACAAATGGACAAACAATTATTTATTTGTTGAGGTAAAAGGCAAGCCAGTATGCCTTGTGTGTCGGGAGGCGCTCGCGGTTAAGAAAAAGGCGAACCTCGAACGTCATTACAACTCAAAACATGCTAACCTGGACAACTTGAAAGGACAAATACGCTTGGATAAAGTTAACGCTCTTCGTCGGAGACCACAATCTGACCGAGACAACGTTACGCATGCTAGTTTTGTGTTGAGTGAGCTAATCGCTAAGAAGCTGAGGCCGCATTCAGAAGGAGAATTTGTGAAGGAGTTAATTATTGCCGCGGCGGAGCTGCTCGCACCGGACAAAGTAAAATTGTTCCAAAGTGTCAGTTTGTCTCGAAGAACTGTCTCAGATCAGATTACTGACATGGCACAAGATATTGAGAAAACACTGAGGGACACCGCAAGAGATTTCCAGTTTTTCTCTCTGGCCTGCGATGAGACAACAGACATAACAAACACCGCCCAACTGGCCATTTTTGTGCGGGGGATTACAGCCGAGTTTCATACGAGGGAGGAGTTGCTGTCTTTGCAAGCCATGCATGGCACCACCAAAGGTGAGGATTTATTTGAGCAAGTTGTTTTGGCTATGAACAAATTCGAACTGCAGTTTGACAAGTTAAGTGGCCTGGCAACGGATGGAGCCCCAGCCATGGTTGGCGCGCCATCATGGATTGACTGCATTGGTCAAAAAATAAATGAGTCGTCTCAGTCTCGATCCAAGTGAGTTAGTTGTATGCCACTGTATCATACACCAAGAGAATCTGTGTGCACAGTCCCTGAAGTTCAACAATGTGATGACAACTGTCGTTTCCACCATAAATGTCATCAAAAGCAGAGGGCTGAACAGCCGCCAGTTCAAAGAGCTACTGAGTGAACTAGAGTCAGAGTACGGAGATCTGGTTTACCACTGTGAGGTGCGCTGGCTGAGTCGCGAAAATATGCTCACACGGTTTTACTCACTCAGAGAAGAAGTGAAACAGTTCATGGAGATGAAGGGGAAACCTGTCATAGAACTCAGTGATAGCAAGTGGCTGTGTGATTTGGGCTTCATGGTGGACATTACCAAGTACCTGTCAGAGCTGAACGTCAAGCTCCAAGGTCCCAACCAGCTTCTCAGCTCTCTACAATCAAATGTGAAGTCATTTGAAGCTAAACTAAAGTTGTGGCAAGTGCAACTGGAAAGGGGAAACACTGTCCACTTTCCCACTCTGCAAGAACAAAAGCCTGCTGTGACATCTGAATATGCTGCTGAGTGTGCAAAACTCCTCCAGGCATTTGGAGAGAGGTTCCAGGACGTGAAAAGTAAGCAAAGGGAACTGTACATATTTGCCACGCAATTTAATGTGGAACCAGCTGATGTGCCTGACAACCTACAACTCGAAATCATTGAGCTGCAAAGCAATGACGAGCTCAAAGCTAGGTACAACAACCTCCCTCTGCTGGACTTCTACAAACTGTATGTACGTGCTGAGGATTTTCCCATTCTGAGGAGACATGCACTGAAGTTTGCGTCAGTGTTTGGGACCACCTACTGCTGTGAGCAGTTCTTTTCAAAACTGACTCTTGCAAAGACTCGGTTCCGCTCAAGACTGACTGACCCAAACCTGCAAAACCAGCTGCGAGTAGCATCATCATCATTACCAGCTGACACCAAACGCCTCGCCGAAGAGAAACAGTTCCAGCCATCGCATTAGGTAAGTCCGATATGTGTTCAATAATTTGTTTTAATTAATTATTTAATTAATAATAGATCTGTGGTAACCAAGACAGTCTGTTTGTTTCCTAACCAAGCAGGTAGGCTACCCGGTGGCCGTGGCTGGAGCCTAATCAGGAGGACTCGGGACAGCTGACTGGGTGTCCTGGTTACAGCTTAAAAGGCGTTCCAGTCCACAAGCTCTCTCTCTCTCCTCCATCACCATTATTCTATATTACACCGTACAACACCCTCCTCGCCATACTTTCCTGCATTCACTCACTTACACTACTGATACACTGATTCTCATACCCCATTGGATTATTGTTCAGTTTGGCATACCTTAGTTCTATTAAATTCTTGTTATTCTGATTATACATGGTGTGTGTGTGTCCCTTTTTGTTATGGTCCAGAGCCAGGCCGTAACAATGGCCCTTGAAGGATGTTCTAAAAATGTAAATGGCCCTTGACAGGAAAAAGGTTCCCCACCCCTGCTCTAG
>NC_137675.1:73022702-73030202 GCF_963989245.1 Nansenia antarctica
CATCACGGTCCTCAGAGTTGCAGCCTGGATTTTCTTGTCCTTTCCAGTTATGCCAGTAACGATGACAGTCCTCATATTCGGCCCGGAATATGTCCCAATTGACGCTCCAATCGCCCGTGAAGCTCATGGGTGAAGGGGGTGGAAAAGTAACGGTAACTTGCCATGCTAGCTATCGTTGCTCGCTGACTTGTCTCGTCTTCTAAAGTATCCGAATCACTTGATTCCGATCCTGACATAGGCTACTCTACCTGTACTCACTTCATATTATCTAATATTCCGCTAACGTGAGTTCAGCAGCTTCTGACACCATGTTTGTGTATAGTATGGTGCAGCAATGACGGAGCAATGACAGAGACGTGTATCAAATTCCGCCATGTCATATCAGAATGGAGGGAACAAGCACCTACACACGAGCCAAACAAGTCGATAGCCGATGGCATCGATCTAAGTAGACCCGTAACAGTATGGTGTTCCACATAGAACACAGAAAGGCGTTCTCTAATTTTTCCATCTTTGTGTAAAGTGTCGTGGCTTCATCCACATATTATTTGTTTATTTACATTATCTGTTTTCTATTGTTGGTAAATATGTAAATACCGTATGTAAATAAATTTGATTTAATATATATATATATATATATATATATATATATATATATATATATATTATTGTGGTAACCTTTAAACGTAATAAAGCCACATGACGCTTGATGTCCTTTCGGTTTGTACTTTATATAGAACGGGAGCATGGAGTCATACATACATGTCTGTGCGTCTTACACTGCGCACCTCTAAAGCTATCTCTGAATACCGGAAACGGAAACACATCCTGTCTACATCTAAGGGACAGAGTCGCCATTGTTCTGATCGCAGCCTTAATTTCAGCCAGCAGAGGGGGCTAAAGGACAAGCAACGCAGCACACAGCAGGCCTGTCTCGAGGATAAATAATATTACACACTGAGGTAGCAGAAAATGTCTTTATGCCCTGATCTATCATGTTGTGTCAAGAAGAACTTTGGGTTGCCATGGAGAGAGCGGATGAAAACCCATCATTGAAAGACCCAGAAATATTGTTTGTCTTTCTCATTACATTAACGAGGAGACAATAGGAGTTTCCTTGAAGGCACATTAGGCTACGTGTGAATGTGTACTGTCTGCATAATGTTTCTATTATGTTGTTTGCATGTTATAGTGAGTGTATACATACTGCAGGGCTTAAATGTAAAATTAAATGGTTAGATCTGGTCTTCAATCCAAATCCATTCTCAGAGAGTGAAAGAGAAAGTGTGTGTGCGTGTCTGTGTGTTTATGTTTGTGTGAGTGCCTTTGGTTATCCCCCGGTGTTATAAACAGAGACCTGTGTGTGTGTGTGTGTGTGTGTGTGTGTGTATGTGTGTGTGTGTGTGCGTGTGTATGTGTATGTGTGTGTGTGTGTGTGTGTGTGTGTGTATGTGTATGTGTGTGTGTGTGTGTGTGTGTGTGTGTGTGGGGGGGGGGGGGGTGAGTATGTGTGTGTGTGTGTGTATGTGTGGGGGTGAGTGTGTGCGCGAAGAGTGACTCATCTCCCCTGTCGGGGAGACACAGAGCATATGAGCGTTTTCTCAGCCTGTCAGTCACACATAGTCGGCCCACTCGCTCCAGATGTGTTCTCCCATTCTCCCTGCCTGCCTCTCCCTCGGCTACAGAGCCCCCAGGGAACGTTTCAGCCCCAGCCATGGGCCAATAGAGTGCCATCATGACCAGGGGTTAGCCTAGCCAGGGAGAGAACAGACAAACACAGAAATGCCAAGGGCAGATAAACATGAACTGTCAGTTACAATTTATCAAGAAAATTCCTGCATAACCCCCCTGAGTACAACAGCAAGGCCACAGGCTAGCGCATCGCTGCAGGCTGGCGATGCAGAGGCAGGATGGAGCCTGGAATACCAACGCTCTAAAGGGGCAGCAGTGCAGCCAGACTGGCTCTGGGGCTAGCCACAGGTCAGGGGAGGCCAGGGCTGAGACACTTAGCCACTAGGAGAGCCAGAGGCCAGGGGACAGAGGGTTTGATCAGTCAATAGGGTCAGCACAGGGGAAAAGGGAGGGTTGACTCTGTTGGCCTCCGAGTCCATACGCACGTTTTTCATTTCCAACTGCCCCAAAATAATGAGCAATCATGAAAATGGTTATTCTAGCTTTTTCAATTAGCCTAATTAAAGAGAGGGCAGCACAGGCCACTCAAGAGAATGGCTAACAGTATAGCGTGTGTGTGTGTGTGTGTGTGTGTGTGTGCGTTTGTGTGCATGTTTGTGAGTGTGTGTGTGTGTGTGTGTGTGTGTGTGTGTGTGTGGGGTGTGTGCGTGTGCATGTGTGCATGTGTGTGAGTGTGTGAGTGAGAGATGAAGGAGTACTCCAGAGGGATCCAGTTTCTGCTTCAGCAGTCAGAATGAGATATTAACCCCTTCTTCTGTGCTGATCGCCCTCCATTTATAGCCCAGAGCAGAAGTTATGACATCCCTACTAGCCTGGCACAGATCCAAGAACAGAATAAAGCTTAACAGACAGCATTTCACTCGATCTGTTGCTGCTCCTAGAAGCGTGTTGTTTTCATACACTAAAGGCTAAATCCTGACTACATGTAGGTATGCATGCCAAACTCACTTGATGCATAAATGTCAATGGGAAATCTTACACTCTATGGATCTCCTAGAGGAACTGGCAGTGAGGGAGTTAACAGTAACTTAGGCATGTTGTCTGACAGTGTGGGCCAGATGGTCATGTAGAACACTCACAGTGACATGAGCTTACACAGCTCCCCCTGCTGGATCTCACGCATGCACACACACACACGCACGCATGTGCGTGCACGCACGCACACACACACACACACACATACACACACACACACACACACACACACACACACAAACAACACACAAACACACTGCCTACAGCTTTCTTTCTATGGTTTCTTGGCCATCTCGCCCTCCATTACTCACCAGTCTCTCTCTCTCTTCGTCTCCCTGTCCTCCTCGTTTCAGTCTGATGGTCATAGTTAATTAGCTGCTGTCTAATTGCTGCTCATTAGCTTGAGTAACCAAACATGTAAAACACAGTAAACAAATTCTCTCTCTCTCTCTCTCTCTCTCTCTCTCTCTCTCTCTCTCTCTCTGTCTCTCTCTCTCTCTCTCTCTCTCTCTCTCTCTCTCTCTCTCTCTCTCTCTCTCTCTCTCTCACACCATTCTGTGTTGTCTTTTCCTGTATTCCCAGTCCCCAATTCCCCTCTTACACTGTTCCACATTATCCCCACAATGTTTATCTGTTTATCCCCCCCTCCCCCCGGCCGCCCCAGACACACACACACACACACACACACACACACACTCACATACATCCACCCGCACACACAAACACACACACACACACCCTCACATACATCCACCCGCACACACCCGCACTCAAGGCAAGGCAAGACAAGTTTATTTGTATAGCAGATTTCATACAGAGGCAGTTCAAAGTGCTTTACATAGAGCATAAAAAAGTACAAGAGGTGAATAAGTAAGAAAACTCAAAATAGATATAAAAAATAAATAAGATATAACATTTAATAAGCATAGATAAAATGCTAGTGTTCAGTCATAACTGCTGCAGAACCGAATTTAAGAATTAAGGTTTTTAGCCTAAATATAAATATATTTAGAGTTTGGGCCTGTTTGACTTCTTCAGGAAGTTTGTTCTGGGAGCACGCGGCAGAGTGACTGAAAGCTGCTTCGCCGTGTTTGGTTTTCACTCTTGGAATATTTAGCAGGTTGGTCTCAGCTGACCTTAGGGGACTTGCTGGAATATAGGGTGAGAGGAGGTCTGATATGTATTTTGGTTCAACACCATTTTGTGATTTATAAGCAATTAGAAGAACTTCTTCTCTGAGAGACTGGTAGCCAGTGTAGAGATCTCAGGATTGGTGTAATGTGTTCAAATGTCTTTGATTTTGTTAGGACCATAGCAGCAGCGTTTTAGATGAGCTGCAATTTGCGAACAGCCCCTTTAGACAAATGCATGGATGGCATTTGGCTATGTAGATTTGAGTGTCATCCGCATAGTTGTGGTAGGCAATGTGTCCTAATGGAAGCATGTAGAGATTTAATAGATGGGGGCCAAGGATTGATCCTTGGTTGCCAATGGAGACCTAGTAGTTTCTGTCCAGGATCTAAACCAATTTAGGACAGTGTCTGAAAGTCCTACACAATTCTTTTGTCAATCTATTAGAATGTCGTGATCTACAGTGTCAAAGGGAGCACTAAGATCTAGTAATACCAAAACTGAGATTTTCCCAGAATCTGTATTTATGCGAATGTCATTAAGGACCTTAATAAGCGCCGTTTCAGTGCTAGGCGAAAGCCTGATTGAAAGCCTGATTGCTGCTAAGTTGGCTGTGAACAACCTTTTAAATTATTTTTCAATACATTTGAGCATTTATATTTACCTACCCAGTAAATGGGTCTGTAGTACGTAAGTACTAAGTACTGTAGTAAGTGGGTCTAGGCTGCTCTTGATAATTGCAGTTTTCAGGGTTTCAGGAAAAATTCCTGATGAAAGAGAAGTGTTGATTATTATTTATTATTTATTTATTAATTCACTCGCCAAGCAGCTAAATATGTTTTTTTTTTTTTACTTGTTGGCAGGACATCAAGGGCATAGGTGGATGGTTTAAGATGTGACATGATTTCATCTAGAGTCTTGTAGTCGATGGTGTTAAATTGTGACATAGTTATATTAGCTCTATTTGGGATTGTTAATGGTGACATGTTTTCCATGCCTGACACAGAGGAGGTAATGACTTGTCTAATAGCTTCTATTTTAGTGTTAAAAAAGGATACAAACTCATTGCATTTACTTGTCGAAAGAAGTTCCTGAGCAATGGATGCTGGGGAATTTGTCTGTCAACAGGATTAAAAAGGATGCAGGCGTTATTGATATTATTGTTTATGATCTTAGAGAAAAAAAACGATTGCCTGGCGCTACGTATTTCTATATTATAGTTTTGAAGATTCTCTCTATCATAATGGACTTGACGGTTTGTTTTTCTCCATCTGCGCTCTGCTTTAGGACATTCTCTTGTTTGGGTCTTTACAGATGGAGCAGTTCTCCAGGGAGCGGTTTGCTTACCAGCGATGGATTTGGACCTAATGGGCACAATAGCATCAATGGTTTTTGTAATTTTTAAGTTGAAGTCATGTAGAAGGTCATTTACTGAGGTTGAAATAGAAGTTATGTATGGAGGGGGCCAGGGAAATGACCTCTATAATAAGTGCATTGGTGTTTTCATTGATATGTTAATGTTGTAGTAGTTTCAGACAGTGTGAATAACAGGAAAGCTAGACACATCAAAGAATATGCAAGAATGGTCAGATAGGGCAATGTCAGTTACAAGACACTAAACCCCAAATTGCTCCCAATGAGCAGTCCGGCGCCTTGCATGGTAGCTTGCCGCCATTGGTGTGTGAATGTGTGTGTGAATGGGTGAATGAGAGGCCATTGTAAAGCGTTTTGGAGTAAGGCGCTATAAGTCAGTCCATTTACCATTTACACACACACACACACACACACACACACACACACACACACACACACACACACACACACACACACACTCCCCCTCTTCCTCCCCATCTCTGTTGGCATTTGGCAGGGTCTGTGTGTTTGGGTTGCCCTCAGTCCCCCCCCCCTCTTCTACACACACCCCCTCCCTATTTAATCTGTCTTAGAAAAACCTCTAAAGTTTAATTCCTTTCTCAAAGCAGAGTGCTTCACTGGCATGGCAGCCAGATCCATACAGAAAGAGTGCATCAAGCTTTAAAATGGACATCTCAACAGCAGGGCAGTTTAGCCAAAGTGACGTGATATATAGGGCACACTGTATCACTGTGGAGAAAAAAACGCCTATATCAACAGAAAGACTGCCGCCACTGCTGCCACTATTGCCACTGCTGCTGGGGTTGTCCCTCGGGATGAGAAATGTGGGAGCAATAGCCCTTCTGAGGAAAACATTGGAAATATGATTTTGATTACACAATTTAACTTGTGCACTCACAGACACACGTGTACACAAATGCAAACAAACACACATGCGCAAACATTTACAGACTGTACACAAACCTAATGAGAAACAAACAAGCTACCAAACATGCTCTTACAATATATGCATGTATTCATATCATTCATACACAGTATTCATTCACCATGGCAAATGGATGATAAATGGACTGCACTTATATATATCGCCTTATTCCAAAGCGCTTTACTATGGCCTCTCATTCACCCATTCACACACACATTCACACACCAATGGCGGCAAGCTACCATGCAAGGCGCCGGCCCACTCATTGGGAGCAATTTGGGGTTTGGTGTCTTGCCCGAGGATACCGCGACATATGGACAGCCAGGCATCGAACCGGCAAACAGCCAACCTTGTGATCATTAGACGCCGGCTCTACCTCCTGAACCACAGCCTCTCATCATCTTCAGCATCATCATCTCTTTCAATGTTTTCTTTTTATTATACTGGACAAAAAAAAGCAAAACACACAAAAAAAAGTTTAAAAAGCAAAACACACACAAATACTATAATAATAATAATAATAATAATAATAATAATAATAATAATAATAATAATAATAATAATAATACTTAATAGTACTAAATAACAATTATCTGGAGCTGGGTCACATTATAACAATCCATGCATTATACAGTCCCTCTTGAAATTGTCACGGTTATTGTTTAAAACACATCATCTTTTCAAAACACATTTCCTCTATCCATGTTTAGAAGACAGCCTAGCTGCATACCATATAAGGGTTTCCTGCTGTCTCTGCCCAGAAGGGGTGTCAGTTCTAAACCTATGACATACTGTAGTGGAGAGGATCAGTAAGGTTCTAAACCTATGACATAGTGGAGAGGATCAGTAAGGTTCTAAACCTATGACACAGTGGAGAGGATCAGTAAGGTTCTAAACCTATGACATAGTGGAGAGGATCAGTAAGGTTCTAAACCTATGACACAGTGGAGAGGATCAGTAAGGTTCTAAACCTATGACATAGTGGAGAGGATCAGTAAGGTTCTAAACCTATGACATAGTGGAGAGGATCAGTAAGGTTCTAAACCTATGACACAGTGGAGAGGATCAGTAAGGTTCTAAACCTATGACATAGTGGAGAGGATCAGTAAGGTTCTAAACCTATGACACAGTGGAGAGGATCAGTAAGGTTCTAAACCTATGACACAGTGGAGAGGATCAGTAAGGTTCTAAACCTATGACATACTGTAGTGGAGAGGATCAGTAAGGTTCTAAACCTATGACATACTGTAGTGGAGAGGATCAGTAAGGTTCTAAACCTATGACATAGTGGAGAGGATCAGTAAGGTTCTAAACCTATGACACAGTGGAGAGGATCAGTAAGGTTCTAAACCTATGACATAGTGGAGAGGATCAGTAAGGTTCTAAACCTATGACACAGTGGA
>NC_137675.1:73035202-73130202 GCF_963989245.1 Nansenia antarctica
CGCACACACACACACACACACACACACACACACACACACACACACACACGCACACGCACACGCACACACACACACACACACACACACACACACACACACACACACACACACACACACACACACCACCATACGATTGTGGATGGGCTGAAACGTGCGTAATTCCCTTCCACCCTTCCACCCACACCCCCTTACCCCACCCCTCTCGCCCGATCAAAGGTACAGTTGCTCTGGCTTCATGAGATAGAGTACCATAATTATACAAATATGAATGTGTCCATGTAACCAGTCACAGAGATATTCACGTTGATATTCACGAGTTTGATGTAACTGTCAGTGAAAAATGAAACGAGGCTACCCATTCTGTGTGTGTGGCTTCTCTCTGTGTGGGTGTTAATGTTCCCCATTTGAGTACTGGTCATGTGAGCTGCTCTGCATATGTGCTTATTTCACCGGCTCTCAACAGGAAGAGTGGCACCAGTATCCCAGGGTTCCTCACTGGCCTCTCGCTCTCTGTTTCCTGTGTGATGTTATGGATAATTTAGACACTGAGGGATTTGAGCAGCAGAGAGCCGTGGCATGCAGCACATCAGTCTTAAGTGTGTGTGTGTGTGTGCAAGGGTGTGTGTGCATGTGTGTGTGTGTGCAAGGGTGCGTGTGCATGTGTGTGTGTTTATGTGGCAAGGTATGGACATAAATGGATATTAAGGCATTGTCCAAGTCGTATATTTACTAAAAGCATGTCCAGGAGCTATTATAGGACAGCCTAGTTACCCAAAGGCTGAGTCGCAGCAAAGCTATTACCTTCAGTCAATAGACATTAATACTCCCGTCTTCAATCTTGGCCTTGTATAGCACCATCTCCGTCACAGCAAAACACTTGAGTCCACTTTTGTAACAGTAAAAATACTTTGTAGTACCGGTATTTACCCTTGTGCATCAGTCTGACACAGTGGAATGAGCAAGATTATATCGGCCTTGACTGATAGTAGGAAGTGGGGCAAACAGAGGTCACGACCTCTGTGAATCACGGATGGCCCATGCACTGGCTGCAAGGTCTGAGAGGATGAGTATAGACGACTGAAGTGGTTAGGAGCTATGATACAATACAACAGAATACAGCCGAACAGACAGCACTACAGAACCAAGCAACCAAGCACAGAGGACAGATACCAAAGAGCAGGGGAGAGGAGAAAAAGTAATGGTTAAGTTAGAAATGGATAGAGATATAGGAATTGTAATGTCATAGTGTTTGTTAGCATGATGATACATGAATGGATCAGAAAGTAAGTGTAAATGAATCAAACCCTTAAATGTACAATATCCTGTCGGTTTTCAGGCTAGAGGGTAATCCTTCCTCAGGTGAAAACATTACTGGAAATAAAGAGAGGTTAGATTTAAGATGTCTTCCCAGATAAGGGAAAAGAACAGAAGAGTGGGGGCAAATAGAATTTTCAACCTAAAAATAGGATCTATCTGTGATCATTTAAAAAAATTCTCGCTCATAGACATTGGTTTAGTTGTCATAAATAGAGATGTCGAAAAGCAAGGGAGTTATATTTTTTATTTGTAAAGAATGAAAAAATAGATTTGAGTTTTTTTTTAGGCTGAGCACGGGTTTGTGAGAGGAAAAGGGGAGATTGATTTAGAGATTTAAAACTCAGCCATGCATATGTGAAGTGAAATGGGAGGAAATCTTCTAAACCCATCTAAATGTTTGATTGAACTCTGAAACTCATCCAAATTGCTTAGTCCTTTGATCGAATTAGCTCCTCAAAAAAGATGACTTCTGGTACTGTATAAGTACAGTGCAGAGGAAATGTATGTGAACCTCTACACAGTTTTCAAATGTTGTTACATTGGAGCCTGAAATTTAAATGTATTTAATTTGGATTTTTTTTGGAAGAAAACAATCCATGGGTCAACAACATCCCAGTCACTGGCTTATCAGAAAAGAGGCCCGATCAATCAATCAATCAATCAATCAATCAAGTGTATTTGTATATGTACATAGACCCCCAGAAGTAACCCAAGGAAAACATTCCCCAGATCAAAACCATTACTGAAAAAAAGAAGAAAAAAACTGGCAAAGAAACTCTATGCAGGAATGGGAAGTCCAGTTTTGATGATTGACTGGGATATTGTTGATACATGATTAGTTTTCTCCGATCTTAATAGTTGAGTCTTTAAAAGTAATTTGAGTGCTTTGGACTAATTTTGTTTTGCCATTGTTAAGGGTTCACACATTTTGTTTAACTTTGAATGTGTGGAGTACATTGTGTGGATTAAAACATATATCAAAAGGCTCCAACATGACATAACTTAACATAATGTGAAAACTGTGTCAGGGTTAACATACTTTCTGTATTTATGCAACGTAACATACTTTTCTTCGCAGTGTACAGAATGTCATGGCACAATGTTCAACATCACAAAATGTTAGGATTGGTTTTCTGTTAAGGACTGTTTTGTTAAAAGCACGACACAAATTGAATTTGATTGATTGACAAAAGATATTGCTGTGTACAGAATGTCATGGCACAATGTTCAACATCACAAAATGTTCGGATTGGTTTTCTGTTTAGGACTGTTTTGTTAAAAGCACGACACAAATTGAATTTGATTGATTGACAAAAGATATTGCTGTGTACAGAATGTCATGGCACAATGTTCAACATCACAAAATGCTAGGATTGGTTTTCTGTTTAGGACTGTTTTGTTAAAAGCACGACACACATTTAATTTGATTGATTGACAAAAGATATTGCTGATGTTACTATAACCTCTGCAATAATCATTATGAGTAAATCATTATGATCATAATGACACCATAGAACTAGACTACAGTATGTCATGTAACATTTGTATTAGACACAATATAGAAAGTTCCACTCACCAGACATACTTCCAGACAGATGTGGGTTCACCCTCTGAAGAGCAGACCCATTGAACGATTCATGTTGAGATTTAAGATCAAATTCCCTGACATGATCCCCCTGACTGACATGTGGGCCTTTATAATTTCATATTGATAATGTGTGTAATTCCCACACACCGACTCCACTCCCCTCCTCTGCCTTTTTAGTTTCCCCTTAAAACCTGTCGAGACCTCAGAGATTCATCATCAGCCATGGGGAGAGAGTGCCCTTAAGCGCATGTCCAGAATCTACTTCCCCGAAGCAAATACGAACCCGACTCATTAAACAGCAAAAACCTAATTTGGCCTACCACCAAGCGCTTAGGGGCAGTTTAGTCAACATCATTTGTCACATTCAAATGTGTTTAGCTTGAGGATGTGATGATTGTACAATGACATTTCTAACCATATGCCTCCTGCCTTTAGGATTGGGGGCGGCAACATTGGTTATCCGTCTCTGACCTTACTGGATGGAGGAACTTGATTTAATGATTGGATTGTTGACCTCACCCATGCTAGGACCCTGTTGTGTGATTGGGATAGGACAGTGGTCTTACTGGTTTCCCCAGTCTCTGCCGTGTGATTGAACAGTGATCTCACTGGTTGCCTAGTCTCTTGTGTGCGATTGGACAGAGCTTGTCCTGGTTTGCCGTTCTCTGTAGAGTGATTAGTCTATGACCTTGTGTGATAGCCAGTGTCTGTACTGCAATTGGACAGTGACCTTACTGGTTGACCGGCCTCTGTTGTGGTGTATTGGTTGCCTGAGGTTATTGATTTAAAACAGGACAGCAGTCAATGGAATGTCTGTGGGAGGTGTAGTTTTCCTTTGTGGCGGTATGTGTCTCAGTATAGGGCATTCTCTGAAGGGAAACATTAGTCTGCACGTTCCTGAAGGCATATTTATCAAATAACCAGCCTCTGTAAATATTTAGCTTCTAGTAAATTGCTCAGCCAGCCTTTGATTACTGCCGTTGCTATGTCACCACTGCCTCCAGCCCCTCATTTCCTCTCCTCCTTTCTTATCACCCTTCCTTTTATTCTTCATCTTTACATTCTGACTCTTCCTCAATTTAATGTCAATGTAATGTCTCTTCTCTTTTTTCCTACCCTCTCTCTTTCCTGTCTTCTTCCTCACTCACGCCCTGCTCTCTTCCTCTCTCACTCTCTTTCTGCCTCCCCCTCTCCCCCTGATATTCTTGATGGCATTTCAGAGGCCCAGTTTTGTGCCAGACAGCCATTCCTCAGACTGAGATATGCTGGGTTTTAAAGTCACACTCAGACAGATTTACTATCTTAGTTTGGGAGGGAGGGGGGCATTAGAGAGTTGGATGTCGGGTCTGTGTAGCTTTTTAATACGCTAATATCTGACTCGGTCTACAGCGGACTGAGCTGAGATGGACAGATAAATGGACCGTGTGTCGTCCGGGTTGCCTTCAGATTCACATCCAGTCGTACTGACTCCCCTGACAAACCGATCAAGCAGGTTTGAGGTAGAGGGGTGCAAAGAGAGAGAGGGTGTGTGCAAACGTGTCTTGTCCTGAGTCTTGTCCTCCTAAGTGAAATATGTCTCTACTTAACACTTTGATTGATTGATGGATTGGCAGGGAGATAGATGGACACATAAGCAGCACTTTGCTACCAAGGTGCCAGTCACTGCACAAAGACTGAGGCTGACATGTCACAGAACATCATACATCAAATGATCAATAGCCTTTCCTCTGGCTAGGGAGGAACGATTATTGGCGCAATGAGCTTACCTCTCTCTGACAAGGTATCTCATTGGACAATCTTGCAGACCCCTCATTGGGGAGGGGATCTTAAGGGCAGATAATGTTATGTTAAACTTCATATTCCAGTACTCTTCCAGTTCTATTCTTGAATATAGTTATTCAGTTATTCACATATTGGTAGACTTACTTTTACCATATGTTTCCCCTGGTTACAATCCCTGCAGACACACAGGCCGTGAGAAAGGGAGAGAACTGCAGTAGAGAAAGAGAGAGTTGGGGCCTTGACCTGCTTTTTAGAGACAGATTGAGTTCAACACAAAGAGAGAATGTTAAAGAGGTCTGCATGTGGATGAAGTTCCACACTGAGTAAAGGACAATGAGGACACAATGTCTGGATGAGAACTTAATACACTACACACACCTACTATTTCACGTTAGACGTACGACTCAAAGTATTAAAATACCAAGATGGGATGCAGTGTAATACTATCACCTTTATTCATGTGGTGTATTGTGGGTTTCGTCCTTGACCTCATCCGCCTCCTTCCATTGATCTGTTTTCATTGCCTTTCAGGTGATGTTGGAACCGCTTGAAAAACATTTCACAAATCTACGGGGGAATCCGAGGAAATCTACAGCATTCCATTGAGTGCTCTTGGAACTACGTGACCTGGATCGCAACTGTGTGCTCTAATGGTGCTGTGAGAAGGACAGTTCCCCGCCAGAATTATTCGTCTATCTCTGCGACATTAAGAAAACCAGACCAAGTAAAAGGTTATGAATTTCTCAGAGGCATAAACAAAGTATTGTTCAGTTGAATCTTGGTGGAGAAGATAATCTAAACATCATAAACATTTATGTGGACTCATTCCACTCCACGACTTACAATGTAAAGATGACCTGGTATCCTAGACTGTACATTCAACTCTGATAGAGGTATGTAATCATTGTGAAAGACTTTCACATAATAAAAAACCAAAACAATGATCGTAATACTATTATTCTCTTATTCTCTTTCCCCATCACTTACTAATGTTATCTGTTATTTCTTCACATAGGAAAAGCCAAAGGGGTGGGTGTGGCTCACACATTTATGGGTGTATCAGACAGGGAGGGTCTCTGCTTGACCCAGCCCGAGTAGACAAAGCCCATCAGAGCCCCTCCCCTTACCCCGCGATTGGTCCAGTCTCCACAGGCCTCACCCCCTCTCTCCTAGTTGACCCTCCGAAGAAGTTGGCCGGACCGACCCCTCTCCTTCCCCCAGACGCCGTCCGATAGGTGAGGGCGGCGGCGAGGGCTGCGCTGTGATTGGCTGACTGCGGGTGGGAGTGCGATGCGGATAGGAGGATGTCGGGGGACTGGGATGAAGACCTGTGTAAGAAGGCACTCGTGCTGGTGGAGGAGTTCTGCTTCCCCCCAGGGAAGTACAGCCAGAGCGAACGCTGCCAGGAGTTCATCTACATCCTTCGAGATGGCAACAGGCAACTGGACACAGGTAATAACACTGGAACACAGCTGACTGTCATCAATAGCAGTCATTTTGCCCGGGGTGCTGGGCGCTCCCATAGCAAATCAGGGCTCCCCTATACGCTTTGAAATATTAATGTGAAACATTAGAATTGACAACCCAGGCCAGCCTACCGTATTTATTTATTTTTTTACGACACCCCCAAGAGTCTGTGTGTAATTCGAACCTTAGTAATTGTTATTGTGGGACAAGGTGATGAATCAGTGTTGAGTTCCACGGAGCCTAGTGTGTTGAGAGTGTTGTGAGTGTTGTGCCCTGTGAGGACTATTGCAGAGTACAATGGCACTTGTGTGGGTTTTTCCGCACATGGAGTGTTCTGGAGAGAGCAACGCTGGTGTAGTGCGGATTAGAGGGGATGTATGTGGCTCAGTATGCTGAGGAGTGTAGATTATGCTGGATCTGCTGCATGAAGCTGTGTATGAGCTCTGTGTGGATCGGTGTCCAATGCCATGCAGTGGGTGGAGGCAGCAGTGGCCTCCTGCCAGTGGTGGGGGAGGTGGTGGTGGTGGTGGTGGTGGTGGTGGTGGTGGAGGTGGTGGAGGTGGTGGTGGTGGTGGTGGAGGTGGAGGTGGAGGTGGTGGTTGTGGTGGTGGTGGTGGTGGGAACCGAGCGTCCGATGAGCAGGGCAGACATCTGTTAGCAATCGATGGCTGTGATCCTGTTTGATGCTGATCCTGTTTTGATGTCGATGTGTGAACGCCTCCCCGTGGGACATATCAGCCAGTGATTGACAGGGAATGTCAATCCCACTCATGTCAATCCCACCTGGTACCCTGTTACGCTTCGTGGATTAAGATTGGATCTATAGGGATCAGTACTGAGTAAGGTGAAACACCTGAACTACTGAGAGACAAATGGATAAGAGAGGTTAGCCTCTGACACACACGTTTGATCACAGCCCTGTCTTATCAATGCCCCCTGAGCTGCCAACCACACACAGCTACTCTCTCTGTCACTCTCTCTCTCTCTCTCTCTCTCTCTCTCTGTTTTTCTCCCACCAGATCAATGCATTAACCTTTCTCATCTTAAACCCCTCCCCGCTTTAGTTTGCTCTCTAAATCATTGTCGCCTTATTTTCCTCCATCTCTCCATTCTTCTTTGTCACCCCTGTTCCGTTGTTCTTTCTCTCTCTATCATTGTCTGTTTGTTTTTCTCCTCCCTAGCCTACAGTGCTGTGGTGGCTGACTTTATTAACCGCTCTCCCTCTGTTGGGGCGGAGTGAATGTGTAAATGTAAAAAAGGTTGAATGTGACCAGTCAGCCAATGTGTCTGTTTCAACATGTGCACCAATCTGTTTCCTTCTCTCTCGGTCCCGCCCCTACAGCCTCTCTCTGGTCTCTCCCCTTCCCTGTCTTTTCTCCTCCTCATTATCCCTCTTCTTCTTACCATTCTCCACTCCTCATTCCTCTCTCTCTCTCTCTCTCCCTCTCTCATGATTTTACCATCTAATTTCCTCTGCTCTCTCCCTCACTACCCTTTTCCTCTCCTCTCCTCTCTCCTTCTCACTCTCTATCATTCTACCCCCTCTCTCTCCATCTGTGTCTTATTCTCAACTGTGACAGACCAGCGCCCCTCCTTCCCCTCCCCTCCCCCACCTCTCTTTCTCTGTCTCTGTCTCTGGCTCTCCCTCTCCTCCCCCCCCCCCTCTCTCTCTCTCTGATCATATCTTTTGAACAAGTGCTGATTAACGACATACACAGACTGATGAATAATTCACTAAAGAGAGAGCAAGAAGAGAGGGAGGACAGGGAAACAGAGAGAGGGAGAGGAGAGGGAGAGAGGGGAGAGGAGAGGGAGAAAGAGAGGTGGACAGAGAGGAAGGGAAAGACAGAATGGTAAAGAGAGAGAGAGAGAGGGAGCAGAGAAATAGAGAGGGATACACAATAAAAAATGCAAAGAAGGGAGAGACAGAATGGTAAAGAGAGAGAGAGAGAGAGAGAGAGAGAGAGAGAGAGAGAGAGAGAGAGACAGTAGGCATACCAAATTCCAGGAGATGTACCCTAGGGGTAGAGGATTGTCTCACACTGGCTCCTGTTGTCTAATTGACTTGTTTCCTTTCTGTCTTGTTGTTAGTGTGCTACAGATACAATTTCATTCTCTTTTGAATGATTTAACAGTGTTTGTGTCTTTGTAATGCCCACAAACCCACTGCAAATTGAACTGAATCGGGAGTAAAAGACGAAAGAGGGAGAGAGACAGAGCAGGAGAGAGAGAGAGAGAGAGGAAAAGAGAGAAAGAGGCGATGAGGGAGAGCAGGATACAAGGTACTGCCGTTATGTAGTCCTGGAAAGCAATGACTGTCCTGCACACAGACGATCCAACGGGTTGATTGACAGGTCTCTGGTCTGTGTCTTGGACAGAGCTGGAGCTGTCCCGGCAGTCTGGTGCTGAAACGGCTCTTTTCAGAGGTCCTCTTTTTTCACCAGGATGACTCATCCCCCGCCCCCCCCCCCCCTTTCCCCTCAGACACAATCCTTCAACCGTCAGTGATTAAAAGCTCATAACCAAGAGGCGAGGCCTAATCACATTGAACAAAATAGCATTCGTGGGTGTTAGTATTTTTATTGTTCGCTCCCCCGTAAGATATCCAATCCACTGGTGTTTGTTCATTTTAAGCCCCATCTTCAAGTGTGCTACATTAGCTATGGAGACAGCATAACAATTTACTATCAAAGTGTGTTGTCCCTCTCCTCTTGGAGGGGAGCTTAATAGAGAGAGCAAATAATGTGACATATACTGCTTCATGTGATATATTTTGAGGAAATTAAATGCATTTTATGCAAAACCTCAAACCTATATTATGTCCCCTTTATACCGTGGTTCATTGCTGTCTCTTCCTCTCTTTCCCTCTCTCTCCCCACGCTCTCCATCTTATCTTCATCCCTTTGATGTTGTAGAGATCTCTGTCAGCCTCCTCTCGGTGATCGTGACGTTCTGCGGGATCGTCCTTCTCTCCGTCTCTCTCTTTGTCTCGTGGAAGCTCTGCTGGGTGCCATGGAGAGGGGGGGATCTGAGCCTGACGTCGGGACTACTGCCTGGCGGCGGAGGCGGCGGGGGGCTGGGGGGCGGTGGGGCGTCTTCCCTCCTACCCCCTCTACTGCAGAGGAGGGAGACCCACTCCTCGTCCTCGCTCTATCCCTCCCTGGCCCAGCCGGCACAACACCACCCCCACTTCTCTGACCTGATGGGGGTAGAGAGGGGTGAGGGTGTGGGTGGTGTGGTTGGGGGGCCACAGGAGACCCAGGAACACTCTTACCTGGACATGGACACCTACCCCAACAATGCTGGTGAGACAGGAGCTGCTGATGTCACCTCACCTCACACTATATGTGCTTTATCACCCTAGGGGTGTGGTTCTCTCTGGCTCAGTTGTTTGGGGTTGTGGGTTCTTAGGTTGTGGGTTCGATTCCCGCTGGCACTGAAAGATGTATGCACTTACAGCAATGTAAGTCGCTTTGGATAAAAGCATCAGCTAAATGGCATATTATTATTATTATATTATATTACTAAGAGGGTAGGCTTAATATAATGCCTTGATCCATATTGTAGGCCTTCTCCCCCCTAACATCCTATTACGACCCCATTCTCCCCCTTTCTCCCCCTTCTATTCCCCCTTTTTGTACTCACTTTCCCTGTCTTCCTTTCTCCTCTCCCCATCTCTCTCACTCCTCACACCTCCTTCTCTCCCTCTGCCTGTGTCCGTGTTGTAGGGAGCCTGAAGCTGAGCCAGACCTCTCCAGAGTTGCCCCCCAATCCCGAGGGCGGAGCCGCCCAGCCTCACAAAGACCTTCCCAACGCCCACTCCCAGCAGCAGGTCACTGCTCGGTCAGTATTGTGTGTGTGTATGTGTGTGTGTGTGTGTGTGTGTGTGTGGGTGTGTGTGTGTGTGTGTGTGTGTGTGTCTGTGTGAGTGTTAACCCCCTGTCTTGTCTGTCTCTTCAGGCCCAAGCCCATGACTCACCAGCTCTCCAGCCCTGATTTCCATGGCGAGGAGAAGAGTGAGCAGGTGACCAGCATCGGTCAGATCAAACCAGAACTCTACAGAATGCGGCAGGGGGACCAAGGCGAGGGTAAACAGGGTGACAACTGCGGCAAGATAAGCTTCCTCCTGCGCTACGCCTTCAAGTGAGTGAGGCGCATTCACACCTGAGACTCCTCTTCACCACACCTCTGTCTGAGTTCAATAATACACTGCTGGTTTTCAGTGCATCTTGACAGTTGCTCTGTCAATACAAGTCTTAACAAAAAAGACACTGTTATTCAATAAGTATTGACAGGGGACTAGTTACAATACATATTCAGGACTGCATGCATGATTGTACTGTAATTGGAATTCCATAACGGCCTCACATTGTATGTTCTGTGCAGCGCCAGCTTGTTTATGTAAGTGGCAGGCGTGCCCCCTTCAGGGGGAGTGAAGAAGAAGTGATATAAGTTTGAGGGGAGTGAGAGAGAGTGAGAGAGAGAGAGAGAGAAGTGGAGGAGGAGGCAGGGAGGGAGGAGGAGGAAGCAGCAGCAGAGAGGCAGTCCGCTGGCTCAGTCCATCTGTGACTCGGCTGGTGGGGTCCTTGGTTTCTGCCGTCACATAGAGAAACATTACAATGGGAGAAAGTGCTGATGTTTGAAAACGGAGGGGGAGTGAGAGGCAGTTTCAGTCATGAATTATATATAGGTGAGCCACTTTAAACAGCAGAGCCTGTCAACACATAATAACACCAGCCTGTGTAATCACTGAAATTCCAGTACAGACTGAGAGAATCCGATGTTGTCATTCTCTCCATGAATTTACCTATTTGTCATATCACATTCAGCATTTATGTTCAGCTAATATCTTTTGATGTCGAGCATCCTTGTCTGATCCTTTGTGAGAGAAAGAGAGAGAGAGGGAGAGAGAGGGAGAGAGAGAGAGAGAGAGAGAGAGAGAGAGCTTAAACGAGCCCAAACAGCAATTGAGAATAAAGAGCCACATCCAAAGTGGAGAATATATGAACATAAATATACATCTCATTCACATCAATGCCCAATTTTTGACGTCGAGCGTCCTTGTCTGATCCTTTGTGAGAGAAAGAGAAAGAGAGAGAGAGGGAGAGAGAGGGAGAGAGAGAGAGAGAGAGAGAGAGAGAGAGAGAGAGAGAGGGAGAGAGAGAGAGAGACGGGGTGGGGGAGGGGGAGGTTGATGTAGGGAGGAGAAGGAAAGAGAGAGAGAACTGTGTGCATCACCTGCTTGTAACACTGTTACAGTACAGTATTACTGTCTGGAATCGTCATGAATGGGTGATACATCAGTGTTAATGTGCCAGGCCCAAAGCACATTTGGGGAATAGCAGTAAGGACAACAATGTCAATCTTTCCTAGGTCCTCTGGGAAATGCAGTGCTATTGACACTCCAGTTAAAAGCTGACACATATGCACCTTGGGAATAACAGCTGTTTTTTAAGCAACGTCTGTGAGGAATAGTGCTTCACTCGGGCGGAGTAGTCATATATTATCTGCAGAGTGCTTAGGGGACCATGTTAAAAACCTTGTTTTTTTTGTTGCCGCTCTTGTTTTGTTTTCAATAAGGAAATGTCCAAGCAGGGAAAGCTGCAAGCCTCACTGTGTGGGGGAAGTACAGTTGTAGGATGTGACACTCGATCAGGGACAGCTTTTGAACAAGACTCATCTGTCATTTCCAATTACGCTGAAGTATTTCACAGTACAGTGCAGTACAGTATGTGACTCACAAGAGCTACAGTTCCCAAGCACGATCACTGAGTAGCAAGCTAAGATGATACTGCACTTGTTCATTACATAGATTTTTACAATTCCTAATTGGGACATGTTTTTCAGATTAACGTGTTTACCCAATGTAATAACTAGGTGTGATTTCCTAATTTCCTAATTGCTATGTTGATCGTATCCCTGATTTGATGTGATTGGAGAACTGGCATGTTTATCTCATTCCCTTTAATTGGATGTGATTATATGATTAACATGTTTCCTGATTGGCCATGATTGTGGTGTCAACAGGCCTTATCTCACTCTTGACTGGGCAAGATAGCTAAATGGCATATTTATCTGAGGCACCACTGACCATAGGCTGTTGGTCCCCCCTCCTCCAGAGTTCACACTGAGCTCCTAAAGGTCCTAATAAAGAGATGGCATGCTCCTTTACGCAGAGAGAGACACGGTCTAACAAGGCCTAATTAAAGGCCTGCGAGCCATCTTCCGTCTCTTAATTAAAAACCTTCATAAGCAGTTCTTCAGATAGACCACTGTACGTGGGCGCTTCAGACAGACTGCGGTGTGTGTGTATGCACGTGTGTGCAGGCATATGTGTGTGTGTGTGTGTGTGTGTGTGTGCGTGTGTGTGTGTGTGTGTGCTGGTGCATGCATGTGTGTTTTCCTGGATCATAGTGACCATGCTCTACTCCATGCCCTTCAGACCAAACATGACCTGTGTGTGGTGTCACTCAGACAGATAATGCTTGCTGTGTGTGTGTATGTGTGTGTGTGTGTATGTCTGTGTGTGTGTATGTCTGTGTGTGTGTGTGTGTGTGTGTGTGAGAGAGACAGAAAGAGAGAGGTTTGTGTCTGTCTGTCTGTCTGTCTATGAATGAGTGTGAGTATGTGTGTGTGTGTGTGTGTGTGTGTGTGTGTGTTTGTGTACGTGTGTGTGTGTGTGTGTGTGTGTGCGTGTGTGTGTGTGTGTGAGTGTGTGACCCCAACTGACCACAATAAAGTGTAGTAGATTAAAGATTATTAATGGGTTAGCTCCCCCCAAATTCCCTCCCGTGGGGGTACAGGATACATCTGTTCTTGCTGTGCTGCTGATGTCTCCCAGTGCTGATTCTGCATCTCTGCTGCAGCTTCGTAGCAGTGACACTACGTCCCCAGGCGCCATAGAGACACTGTATATACTCTGTCAATTCCGGGGGGGGCTGGTGGAGGTAGAAATTGGAGGACGCCGGGCTCATTGTAATGCATGGAATAGAACTTGTGTTAGATACCCATCTTTATCCCATTCCTTGTATTACAATGAGCCCGTCCTCTGACTTCTACCTCCACTCACCAGCCTCCCCTGGTCTTGTTCCTGCTGTATCTGTGTCTGAGAGAGTGTATCTGACGAAGGATTCTGTGTGCGTCCCCCCCTCAGCACGGAGCAGTTGGTGGTGAAGATCCTGAAAGCCCTGGACCTGCCTGCCAAGGATGCCAACGGCTTCAGTGACCCTTACGTCAAGATTTACCTACTGCCAGACAGGAAGAAGAAGTTCCAGACCAAGGTGACTCAGCTCTCTCTCATGCTCTCTTTGATCTTCCTGATCCTTCGCTCGAGCCATAATGATTACACTCTGTGATCCTCAGGGCCATGCTTCAGTCCACTGCACATGGGCACTGTAGGCTAAATCCATACTTGACTTAACGCACACAAAGTTGGGGCGTAAATTGGGCATTGATGTGAATGAGATGTATATTTATGTTCATATATTCTCCACTTTGGATGTTGGCTCTTTATTCTCAATTGCTGTTTGGGCTCGTTTAAGCTCTCTCTCTCTCTCTCTCTCTCTCTCTCTCTCTCTCTCTCTCTCTCTCTCTCTCTCTCTCTCTCCCGCAGGTCCACAGAAAGACCCTGAACCCGGTGTTTAACGAGACATTCCAGTTCGGCGTCCCCCTGGCCGAGCTGCATTCTAGAAAGCTGCACTTCTCCGTCTACGACTTTGACCGCTTCTCCAGACACGACCTGATTGGCCAGGTGGTGGTGGATAACCTGCTAGACTTCAGCGAGGGCACTGGAGAGAAGCCCGTCTGGAGGGACATCGTGGAGGGGACCGCGGTGAGAGAGCCCCTGCCAACACAATGACACCATGACCACAAGCAGTGGAGGAGAGAAGAAGAGAGGAGAGGAGATGAAAATAGCCTCTAGAATTGTCACCATTTACCACTCTCATCTGCTTGGGGGATATTGAGAGATTGACATGTGATTCATTGACAGTGACAACAGTTGACTTCAAATCAAAATAGGCTGCCTGTTTAGATTGTGTTGCCTGCCGTCCATCTCAGTCAATTATTATCAGTGGGTGTCCTTTTTGCTTGGTGACTGAGAAGACAAATAAAATGCAAGATGGCAGGTGTCTTTATAGGCAACTTGGTCACAGACCCTAGCCGCCCATTGTTCTCATGTACACCCAGCACATTGGCTGACTCTGACTGTGTGTGTGTGTGTGTGTGTGTGTGTGTGTGTGTGTGTGTGTCTGTCTGTCTGTCTGTGTGTCCTGCAGGAGAAAGCTGACCTGGGAGAGCTGAACTTCTCTCTGTGTTACCTGCCCACGGCGGGCAGGCTCACGGCCACTGTCATCAAGGCCACCAACCTCAAAGCCATGGACCTCACCGGCTTCTCAGGTGACTCACCTTAGCCTACAAGCATGTGACACTCTAGCTCATTAGGCACTTAGCACTGCCGTAGAGCTTGAGGTGTGTTCCGCAGATCATTTAAGTGAATCAGGGGAGGCTAGTGGAGACAGAAATCGGTGGACATGCTCATTATAATCCATGGACTGGAATGAGGAATGGTATGGTACACATGTTTGATTCCATTCCTTATTCCGTTCCATGCATTACAATGAGCTCTCCAGCAGCCTCCCCTGAAGTGAATCCAACTGTTTTACTTTTTCTTTTATCTTCTTGATCAGGTTTGTCCAAGGTGACTTACTGGCTCATTTGGCATTTATATTACACATAATAATCAGTGGCGTAGCGGACGGGCCCGCAAGCGACGCACCGCGGACGGGCCCCAGCCACTAGGGGGCCCCCTAACATTGGTTGCTAGCACCCCCTCTCATTGCTCTTACTTGTTTGTACCTTTTGCTAAGTCAAGCATTTAGAATGTAGAGTGCATATTGCGAAATTTCGCAACGTCAATAATGCATCGGACAGTGTTTCCTCCAGGATTTTTCACATTAGTGGCGGAGTGTTATTTTTTCGCGCGCGTAGCATATGCAACACGCACTGGCGCTCAATACAAAGACGTAATTTCACCGAAAAATAGAGGGTGGCAACATTTTAAAAATGTGCCCTGTTTACCCGTACCTCCGCCGTTCTGTTCGTGGTGATTTGGGAGGCAATAGATTATGTTTGCCCCGCGCATATTGCCCTGTAATTAGACCACGCGACCACAGCTCCGTTGTGTCTCTTATTGTCCAAATGTTCCCTGAATTTTAGCTGCATGTTTTTCCAGCATGTAAATCCGTTGTCAATAAAAATTCGACTCCCCTTCTTTCCCACTATGGCAAGCCGTTTTAACATTTATTAGCTACAATGGATATTCATTACTGATATCTGCAACATAATTTTGCCTAGTCAAAACTCAAATTCAAGATATCTTTAATTATATTTTGACTAATCAAAACTCACATTTTAGATATCTGTAATTATATTTTGACTAGTAAGATTCAAATTTATTTTGCCATTCAAGTGTATGGGGTTTGTCATTACAGATATCTACAATTCAGTTGTAGATATCAGCTATTCACATTGCCGATATCTGCAACTGAATTATGACTAGTTGTAATTACAGTTTCAGATATCTACGGTTTCATTCTGACTAGTCATAATCCCAGTTCAAGATATCTTTAATTCCCATTAATTCAAGATATCTACATTGTCCTTAAAGATATCTTAAATTAAGTTGAAGATATCTTGAATGAAGTTGTAGATATCTCAAACTGGAATTAGGAATAATCGTAATTTAATTGTAGATATCTATTATAAAGTTATAGATATCTTGAAATTCATTTTAATGATTGATATCTCAAATTGGTGATATCTTTAACTTTCATTCTGCCTAGTCGAAATGTTATTACAGATATCTTAAATTAGAGTTTAGACTAGGCGAAATGACGTTTCAGATATGTCTGTTGTTGTCAGAAAACGCTGGAGCAGCTTCAATTACTGCGCTGTAGATTTCTAGTACCGGTACAAGCATCTAGTGAACGAATCTCACGTTCACCACAAATCCCTTGATGATATATTCTCTCTATTTCATGGCATTTTCGCGCTATCCTATCCACCACAGCAACCGCCATTGCTTCTGCCAACACTCATCAAATGCTTTGCTGCTCCCGCCAATATCATGAGATACCTCGCATCATGAGCATCGTCATGCAATACAATTCGGACTAATCATAATGACGTTTGAGATATCTGCAACTATTATTTTGACTAGTCAAAACTGAATTACAGTCCCGCGGTGGCGTAGCGGTCTAAGCACTAGCCACTAGTGCAAGCTGCCCACCGGGGACTGAGATCGAATCCCGGTCTCGCCAGATCCGGATATGGCAGAGGCACACAGGGAGCGGCATATTGAGCGGCCGCTCCAGAGGGCGGTATAGGACTATTTCCGGACAAGGATCCGTCGCGCAACAGCGCCCCCGGGGTGCCGGAATAACGGTGCTGGACTCGAGGAGCCAGTCAGCTAGTCTGCCTGGCGATCTCCTCTGGGGCTGCCGGCCACGGGGTCGTGCGGCGGATCCTACGCAATAGGCAGGGGATAAATGGATAAAATCAGAAGAAAAAAAAAGAAAAAAGAAAAAAAACTGAATTACAGATATCTGCAATGTCATTTAAGGATGTGTGACGAGTTGAGTGTCGTTTTCGGTGACATCACTGCTGATATCTGTAATTCAATTTTGACTAGTCAAAACTGAATTACAGATATCTCTAACTGTCGTTTTGACTAGTCAGAATGACGTTATAGATATCTTGAATACAAATTTAGACTAGTAAAAATCGAATTACGACTAGTCAAATTTAGCTAATAAATGTTAAAACGGCTTGCCATATTCCCCCTGCCAATACTGTGTCGTTTGTGACATTTACCAACGTTTATGCTATCAATAGTTAGAAGCTAGCGTTAGATGCGACGCTGCTCGGGAACATTATTTGTTTCACAAAATAGCCTGATTTAGTTGACCAGCATGAACATCAGAGACTAGACTACATTACGAATGTTCATTTAAAATACTCTATAGTGAGCACTGGTATAAGAACATGAACCAGAGAACAGCAGTAAATGCAAGAACCCAAGGTCGTCGCTGATGATGTTGCATTTTCGATTAGGATACACTTACAGGATTAAAGGGACGGGCGAAGGGCGAAGAGAGAGGGAAGGGATTTCCAGAAATCCAAATGTCCCGCTAAATTCGGACCAATCACAAAACTGTTTTGCAAGCGCGTCGCCGACGAGGTTAATTGCAACATTGTAACATATTGTAACTTACTACATCCTAAATCGGAACGAAATGTAGGTCTGAAAGCGGCCTAAACTAGCTTCAATCTGATTTCTTTCTGTTCTCCGGTCATAAAGTGGACTGAATCAATTAGTGGCGGAGAAAATGTATTCGTGGCGGCCCGCCACGAATAAATGCATATAGAGGAAACTGTCGGACTCTAAAAAACGCACGTTTTTTTTAACCTCCGTTGCGAAAGGGCCCCCGCCGCCACCTTCACCTCAGGATTTTGCGGTACGCCACTGATAATAATGTTATGAATGTAGTAATATCATGGAGAACAGGCTTTCCCTGTAGTTTCGTAAAGCCTGTGGAAATCAAGGCCAGACTACTAACCAGTCAATAGGTGACTCAAAACAGGACAGCCAACAATCTTCCAACAACCAAATTATAATTCCAGGAAAAATAAAACACTTCAGAAATGTTCTCAAATATAGTTTGCTAACACTGTTAGCAAAGTTGCTTACTTGCTCTTTTCAAGAGTAATGAAAAATGGGAGGGGTTTGTTGTTCACTCTTTCTCCAGACCTCAATAAGAGGCATAAGAACAACGTGATTTTGGAAGCATGCCTATCTAAGACTATGAATGTAGTTCCAGGAACATAAGCACTTGAAATAAACGCAATTGACCAGATTCATTAACATTAATATGCTATTTGAATATTGCCCATGTGTATAATACTGAGGTCTTACAAACACAACTATTGCCAAACTTCAAAAAAATAAAATAAAAACAAATGTACATTTCATAGTGTTGGAAACACAACAAAACCCCAAACTCATTAAAGTCAATTGCATAATCAATGAGAAAACACAATTATGCCCTAGTGTGATTTATAGGGAAATACTTTGGTTGCTGATGATAATTTAATTAAGGAATGCCTAACTAAGGTAATTGAGTTATTAATCTGCTTGGAGGACATGATGATACAGCATTACCAGGCCACTCAAACTGACAACATTAAATGTGAAATAATAATGAGGACACACCGTTATTATTGTCTTTCTGATTATAAGATTATTCTAATGCCTCAACAAATGTACTAAGAAATCTACCAGAAAATCAAGTCATTTCTGTCCATTTTCAGTTACTGCTGCTATAGAGCTTTAGTTCTTAGTATTCAGCGAATGATTGAAGTGAATCCAGCTGTTTCACTTTTCCCTTTACCTTGGTTATCCAGCTTGTCCAAGGTTACTTATTTGCATACCATTACAGACAGATATACTGTATGTGTGAGCTTAATTGATATAGCTTCCTCAGGGGTACTCTCTTCTCTCTCTCTCTCTCTCTCTCTCTGTCTCTCTGTCTCTCTCTCTCTCTCTCTCTCTCTCTCTCTCCTCCCCCCCCCTCCCTCCCCTCTTTCTATCTGCCTATCTCTCTGTCAGACCCATACGTGAAGGCTTCTCTGGTCTGTGACGGACGCAGGCTAAAAAAGAGAAAGACGTCCATTAAGAAGAACACACTGAATCCTACCTACAATGAGGCGCTGGTCTTTGACATTCCCCATGAGAACATAGATAGTGTGTGCCTCCTCATCGCAGTGATGGACTATGACTGGTAAGAGGGGAAAATAGTCTATTACTGTGTTATTACATAGTCTATTAACATGTTATCACTATACTGTCATTATGGTTTTCCTTTTAGTTTGGATTCTTCAGAGGTAATGTACTGTAGCGCTGATGATAGTTTTACAGTTCATCATCAGTGTCAATGTTCCCGTTTACTGAAACATGTATTGCTGTGTACAGTATGTTAGCACATGCATATTGCAGAGGAGATTGGTGGAGGCAGAACTCCTCCGATTTCTGCCTCCATCAGCCTCCGCGGATGTTTGTGTATGTATTGTGATGTTTGCTTTTGTTGTGATTTTGTTGGTGTGTGTAGTCCTGTGCTGGTCTGTTGAACACGCTGTGAGTACCCCTGTGAGTCAGACTCCTGGTGGACATCTCCTATTTTACATAAGGATGGCCGCCTCATGAATAAACATGACTTATGCAAATACTAATGGAAAATAGTGTCTAGTGGTGAGACACTGTGTAGCCCTGCCAGTGTTTCTGTGTCTGGCTCTCACATCCTCGTTGCAACATTGGCTTGACTTCAGTGTGTGTGTGTGTGTGTGTGTGTGTGTGTGTGTGTGTGTGTGTGTGTGTGTGTGTCTGTGTGTGTGTGTGTGTGTGTGTGTGTGTCTGTGTGTGTGTGTGTGTTTTTTTTTGTGCAGCGCTCTATTATGTACGTATTAAGACCGAGATTTGGCATCTTTATAGGAGTGTGACTATGCGTGTGCCGGCTCCCTATCGATATGAAAACCATTGTAATGGTTTCGGTATATTTGTGTGCTCACTATTACCCAACCTCTGCTTCTAAATTCCTTACCCAGTCCTCGCGGTTAATAAATGATCCCTACTCTGCCTGTTCCTCACTGTCTTTTTCCTTCCTTCCCGCCCTCCCTCTTTCTCTCTCTCTCTCTCTCCCTCTCTCTCTCTCTCTCTCTGTCTCTCTTCCCCTCTCTCACTGTTTCTCTCTTGTTTCCCTTCTCTCTGTGTCTGGCTGCCTCCCAGTATTGGTCATAATGAGGTCATTGGGATGTGTCGCGTGGGCAGTGATGCTGAGGGTCCTGGAAGAGAGCACTGGACAGCCATGTTGGCCAACCCCCGCAAGCCCATAGAACACTGGCACCAGCTTGTGGAGGTAATGTGTATGTAGACGGTGTACATGTATGTGTGTGTGTGTGTTTGAGTTTGAGAGTAAGTGTGAATGTGAATGTGGGTGCAAATGCGCCGTTTGTGTGTAAATAATTTGCCAGTGGCCTTGTTTTCGCTGGTCTAATCTAGCTTTATTGGCAACCACACAAACATGTCATTCTGTTTTTATTTGTCTCGTCTGTCTATTCAACCCAATGTTGTAAGCAATAAAGCAACAACACAGACATTATTATGACTGTATTATATCATATATGTACCCACACTGTCATATTTTCTTTCTCCAGGAGAAAATAATCAACACGTATGTGTCAAAGAGCGCCACAGCCTCCCCTAAGCCTCACATCGTGGTGGACAGTCCTCACTCTGAGTAGAACTGTAAGTCTCCTCTTGTGTTATTGCGCTTGCATACAGTAGGCTTAAAACTGCACATACAGTAGCTCTATTTCAGTGGAGGCTGGTGGAGGTAGAAATGAGAGGACAGGCTCATTGTAATGCATGGGATGGAATCCCGAATGTTGTCCAACACGTGTCGACTGCTGTGTTTTGAGAGACCTGCCGTACAGTATATCCACTGCGTAGCACTGTCAGCATGACCTTTCTGTGTGAACGTGAAACAGTTGAGGCTCCAACGCTCTTAGACGCGGAGGCAAGAACATCTGTATAAACTAGATGTTATGGGTTATATAATGTCTCACCCTCCCCCTTCCTTACAGTACTGCACGCTGTTTATGTATTTTATCATCATCGCTGTCTTTCCTGCTTAATATCTTTCCTTCCCTTATATCTTTTCACCTCAGGTCATTGTCATCTCTCCAGTTCCAGACTTTCCTTTATTTCCTCTCATCTGTGAATAATTCTCTCCATCAAAGAACGAGAGATAAGGAGACACATTAACTGCTAGTGCTGTTCTACTGCTACTAACACACACACACACACACACACACACACACACACACACACACACAACAGAGAATTTATATTAAGTGTAGATAAGATAAATCACTTAGAACACACACACACACACACACACACACACACACACACACACACACACACACACACACACACACACACACACACACAGTATAGTTAGTGTGTGCTTCTTCAGATTAGTGCCAGTAACTCATCCAGGAGGAGTGTGATGTAATGCACATTTCTCCCTCCAAAAAAAATAGAAATAAAAACAGAATGAAATATTTGATAAAACTATTTGGTCAAACTAGGCCTATTAAAGGTTTCTGCACTTGTATAGACTTAAAAAAAATAAAACAAAAACATAAAAAAATTAAAGAAGAAGAAAAAAGACACAGTGTCAATATTATACTTTGGAACATTAGTGTACAGATGTAGATTGTGTGAGGAAACTGCCATATAGTGTTTCCAGCTGGACAAGAATCAGTTGCGGAGACTCCAGGCCATTTTGGGCGCCTTATTTAGGCCTACCCTCTGGATCCTCACTTTTCTTGCTTATTTTTCCTGGAGAAGAGAAGAGAGAACCATTCAGTGGTTGTTACTGATGTCAGGGGAGGGAGAAATGTGGATGGACCCATTGGCTGAAGCATGTTACGCAACCTTGAAATGTGTCCCTTTGCATCATTCTTTTTGTCACCTTCTCCATGATGCTCATCAATATCAATTAGCTTTTATTTTTCTATTTATTTATTTTAGGGTTTGTGTAATATTATACAATTATCAAGAAAGGAATTTATCCATAATCGTTTTTTTTTTACAATCCACTAAGGACGTGACAGTGAGAACTATTTGAGCGACCATGTGTGACAGGAATAGTGTCCCCCCATTTTGGCCAAACTGGAAGACTGTACCCAAGAGGACTCTACAGGGGGAACTGCGATTATGACAGACCAGCTCGATTACGAGTGCACTTACTGGAAATGTATCCTACAGGGAAGGATTTCACCATTCTATTTTATTTTTCTATCATTCCAGGATGTTTATTTTTAAAGACATTCTTTAATTTCAAAAGAGAAAATCTGTCAGCAGTCCATCATACATCTGACAGGACAGCAACTTTAGAACAACACACACATTTGTGTTGCTTTTCTTTGTGTGTATTTCTGTGTTTTGTGGGTGTGTTTTGTATTTGTGTGCGTCTGTGTGTGTATGCCTGTGTGTCTGTGTGTGTGTCACTGTGACCTTGTGTGTGACACGTTTCTGGGCTCATGCCTCCCCTCTCCTATCCGTCCCTGTGGTCCCACACCATACTTGGCATCCGCAGACTGAAGCTCTTGTCATGGAGCAAAGTGTGTCTTCTGTCCTGTGTCTTAGAGGAACCATGTTTGTGTAGGACCCATTGCACTTGACAGAGTGGGGTATTCCCCTGTGAACAGTTTGTCTCTCATAGACATTAGGGTGTTTTGTCTATGTTGTTTTCCAAATCAGCTGTCAGTCACTCAAAAGTGCCCCCTTGCCTGATCTAAGTAACTGTGTTGGTTGTGTACTTCCTTTAGTAAATGTATACTGTATGTCTGAGGGTAAACCAGTTGGCACGGGGAATTGAAACATAAAATGTTGGAAACGTTTTGATTACTTATTAAAAAGAGAAAAAAAAACAGGTACTGCCCTTAACTCTGCACTTTCTTTGTGAGCATTTTTCTGGCTACGATATACAATTACAGAACCATGTCTGCTGTACCACAACAACAGCTAGCGTATCCCCAACAACAACAACAACAACAACAACAACAACAACAACAACATGGCACCACATCACACTCCAACCACTGTATTACTGGGTCTTACATTTCCTCTCACGTGCATGCAGAGGGATCTACTTACTGTTTCAACAGGCCAGGGAGGTTCAACAAGACTAACTAGTATGCTTGTGTGTTCATACAGCAGTATACAGCACCAGTATAGTGTTTGTATAAGGAGTATATCTCATATCATATCCATAAGTATTCCTTGTGGTATGTTAGCTCAGGAGGCTCATCGATCTGCTCGTACATGTATACGTGTATATGTAGATATGTTATTGATCTATTGGTCTCCAGGCTCTGTAACGATCCCTCACAGACCTGGTTCTCTGCCCCATGTTGTTGTTGTGTTATAGCTCTCAGCAGTGGCGCTGGTTAGTGAGCTTGTAGTGTAACCTCCGCCACTGCTTCCCCCTCTAAATAAACCCCCTACTTGGCTTTCTGTCTCTCTCTCTCTCTCTTCCATTTACGCTTTCTCTATCTCTTTTTCTCCACCTCCCTTTCTCCCTCTCTCTTCTTGATTGCTGGTTCTCCCACTCTCTCAGTACTACCTTTTCCTCCCCCACCTTTCTCTCCCTCTCCCTCTCCATCTCTCTTTCTCTCTTTTCCCTCGCTCTCCACACAGCCATTCAGCCCTCTCTCAGTACTCTTGCCTCCCTCCATCTTGCCCTCTCTCTCTGCGTGTATGACTCCTCTCTCCTCTGTCTCTCTCAGTGTTAGTGCAGTTCTGAATGGACATGGGGAAACGTGTTTGCATGCTTATATTAACATGAATGATGTCAACTTGATGCAATGAAAATTAAATAAGTGATGCTTTAAGCAAAACCTGACAACAGACTTGTTACTAATACTACTAATGACGAAAATTGAGACCTAGCAATCGTTATGTCTATGATCAAAACAATGATGATAAATGACATTGTTTATGCTGTATATCTTCCTTAAATTGGTATTCCTGTTTTTAATTTTTGATTGTTTTTGTTTATTTTATAATTTCTTTAGAGGTTTACTTTTGTATGGGTTAAGCTGAGAATTTGAACAGGAGTGAGACATTCAGTTAGGACGCTTGTTTCAGCCAGGAACATTATGAGTTGAAGGATGCAGGTGAATGTGATGTAGATGAATATGTAGGAGATGGTGTGGCTGAAGCAATGATAATGGAAATAAAGGATATGTATCATCCAGCCTCATTCTTTGCGTATTTGTTTAATCACTGTGTGTGTGTGTGTGTGTGTGTGTGTGTGTGTGTGTGTGTGTGTGTGTGTGTGTGTGTGTGTGTGTGTGTGTGTGTGTGTGTGTGAGTGTGTGTGTATTGTATGCAGTCAGTATACAGTGTACCTATTCAGTATGTACAGTATACAGTATATATTTTTACCCAGACTATATGAAATCCTCTTTGAACCTATGCAGTCACTCTCTCTCTTTCTCCTTTTTTTTCTGCTGTGCATTAAGTTGTGTGTAATTATTTAGTCACCTTGTCATGAATTCTTTATTGTGGCCCCACTTTATTTAAATGCAACATAGAGCACTGCTGCCTGACCCAAGTAAGTCTTTCTCTGGTCCTCCTCCTCCACACTCCTGCTCCCTGGATCTTTTTAGTAGTCATATAAATGACAGGGAAGTCGTGTGGTGATTATCCTCTGTTAAAGTGAGCATTACGTAGAGTGAATGCCCGCTGTCAGCACTGTGACTCTACTACACTAACCCAGAGAGAGAAGCAGGACAGTCTGTGAGGACGAGTAGGAGGAGGAGTGGGATAGGATTAAAAGAGAGAGGGATGACAGGGTGAGGGGGAAAGGCAGGGATGAGTAGGAGGAGGACGGGAATTATAAAGACATGGAAAGAAAGGGAAAGTGGGTGTGTGTGTGTGTGTGTGTGTGTGTGTGTGTGAAAGAGAGAGAGAGAGGGAGAGAGCGGTGGAGGAGGAGGAGGAGGACAGGTCTGTATATAGACACACTCGTCGTGAGGCGAGTGGGGCACCTGCAACACATTGACACTGTGAGCAGTGTGAGAACGGCTCAGAGCAAGAGACACACACAGACACACAGAGAAGTGCCGACATGCCAGTTAGCACAGCTCCAACGCTACGGACCACTGAGAGGGAGAGAGAGAGAGAGAGAGAGAGAGAAGGAGAGGAAGAGAGAGAGAAGTGGGAGGAGGGGCTGGGGGGGAACTGCTGTCTCCATGGCAACGTTCCCACCGTGCAAAAAAAATCATTTAGTCGGAAAGACATTTCACTCAGTTCAGTGAGCTGAAAGAGGCAGAGAGGGAGGGAGAGAGAGTTAGAGACTGGGGGAGGTGTGTGCGCAACATAGAGCTGTTTCTATCACATTGGAAGGATTTATTAGTAAGCTGTCAGCTGAGCATAAGTGTTATTGCTAATATACCTGATTACTATACATAATGGTAATGTATTCTGTTATCTCATAAAAAATGGATGCCATTGCTGTGGTTGAGGCTTTTGGTGTTGGAATGTTCTAATGAAAGATGGTAATGGTTATGGTAATAAGACCATTGGAATGAAAGTACAGTTAAACCTGGCAGAAATGTGCACTTTGTTCTACAGTATGGTTTACATATGGATCTTTCTACCTTTCAGTTCTCTTTCAGTCCTCTCCCTAAGTACTATTTCACAATGTAAACCATAATGGTGCATTGCTGGGTCAGTGTCAGACTCAAGTCAGTCAATCACTTTAGCCAAAACAGTGAGTGTGAGTGATAATCTGACTATGTTCTTGTGCATTAATGTGTCTGATTTCCATTGGTGCCCAAAGGCAACTGTATGATGAGGCTTTGCCATGGTAGGCTATTTGTGTGTAGGAATCCCAACAGACCAGTGGAGGCTGGTAGAGGTAGAAATTGGAGGATGGGCTCATTAGGCTCATTGGGCTCATAATGCATGGAACAGAATATGGAATAGTATCCCAATTTGTACCTCCGCCAGCCTCCACTGCAACAGACTCATTGCAAGATAATACCATATTATGTAATATTATTCCAAAATGTTCTGGGTAACCCATTTCTAGATGTTGTGTATCAGTGTTGGGTGATTACCTGTCGTGAGAGAACCATCTGCTCCCCACTCTCCCAGCTGGATGTGCCGGTCAAGAGACTGACTGTCTATAGAACACCACCTGGAGCAGCTAGACACGTGAGTCAAACAAGCGCCTATAAATGATCAAGATATCGATTCAATATCCACAAGCCCACTCCAAGTAATATCACATTTCTCATTCTCAAGAGGAACAAACTATACAACAGTAGCTGAAATCGTTTGTCCACTAGCCTCAAGAGTAGGTCTTCCTAATTGCCGGGGCTGTGAATTGAACTTCAAAACAGCTATCCCTTTGAGCAACAGTGGAGAAACAACAGTCACCCAGCGAGGGATGGACACACACACACACACTCTCACTCGCACACGCACACGGACACACACACTCTCACTCGCACACGCACACGGACACACACACGCACACACACACACACACACACACACACACACACACACACACACACACACACACACACACACACACGCACAAACAGTCCTTTGTCTCACTTTAATTCAGCCACTGTGCTTAAGTCAGACTTAAAGGCTCTATAGGTGTTTAATGTTTGGGTCCAAGGGTAGCCTAGGGCCACTCTATCCACAAACATTAACTTACTTAAGGTCATTACGAGTCAGCGCCCAACTGGCCCTGTTAACCTGATAGGCCAAATGGAAATGCTGCTGTTTTGCAGTATGGTGCACTGCTTCAAATTGGGTTAAATTGATTCAGAACATAGTTTCTGTGGGCGGTTTTGATTTTGATGAGCTCTGAAGCCCTTTGCTTTTCGCTGGGCTGTGCTGACTGGCTTGCAGTGCACAAGGGAATTCTATGCTATTGTTGGACCCAGCGAAAGAGCACACCGCTGTGTTCCAACCGCAGGTTGGCTCGCGGAGCATTGTGCTGATTTGACAGCAGGTTGGTTCAATGAAGGCCGTCACAATATTTATGTTTTTATTTCAACATGAATGGAATAGGACATAAATGTTTTTGAAAGAAAGGTTAGCCTAATGCTAGGGATTTGAAGCACCGGTAGGCCTTCTGTTTTGTGACAATTTAAGTATAAAGACTTGTGTAAATGTATAATGGACCAAATAGAGAACAAAATCAGCTCCCGAATGAGGACAAAGCGAGGAAGTAATTTCCGATAAGAGGTCTATTCATAGGCTAATTACCTGCAGACTACACTGACCTCTGGTGTTAAACAACGGTATGGCATGTGGGGGGAAAGGGCCGTCTGTTCCTTACAATTTCACTATGGTGAATATCCATTGATTACATATTAAGAGTATTTTATTTCGTGTGAGTCCCAGACATCGTTCAGAGAATCAATAAATGCGTCTTTCACGCTGATACATTTAAATAATATAAATAATGGATTTGAAACCATTACAAAATGTCAATGAACTTTGGATCAGTTGGTCGACTTTTGACTGAGCATCCCTAGTGTTCCATTTTCAAGCAACGTCCAGGCATGAACTATCGATAACCTAATTTCAGATTAGTGGTTTGTTGTCGACACGGCCTTGTTTGTGTGTCAAAACGGTTTTGTTTTGTATACTTTTGTATATAATTTCACAATATTTGAAGTCACCGGTTGCAGTTCTTTGGCTGACGGCTAAACACCGCCAGGTGAGTATTGTGTAATGAATGCATTGCACTTGTGCTGTTTGTAGCCACATTTTAGCAGGCTGATGTTAGCGAGCGAGCTAGCTAGCTTCTATGCACACACGATGAATGGACTTTCTCTCGCACTATATGACGTTAGTTAGTCCGTTTTATTACAGCGGATAATGACAATTTAATTAACCTAGTTGTATTTATCTGGACAATCTCTTTTTTTGTTTAACAGTTTTTATTGGTTTTTCAAATGAGTTAACACGTTTACCCCAACCCTCCCCTTCCTCCATAATCCTCCCTACCCTCCCCTCCCCCTTGTCCGTTTTAGTCCAAATTGTTCATCAACATGATGGTCCATTGAGGCATTTGTCTAACCAAGGAGTACAAAAGAAGTACATACAATATAAAGAAAAGAAAAGAGCAAGAAGAAGAAAAAAAGGTGAGTGAGAAGAGAGTAGTGTGTGTGTGTGTGTGTGTGTGTGTGTGTGTGTGTGTGTGTGTGTGTGTGTGTGTGTGAGAGAGAGGGGGGGGGGGGGGGTCCTTGGTCAGATGTGCTCTCAAAACTATTTTGAGTTGTATCAAGCAAGGGGAAGAGGTGTGTATTAAGTCAAGCACTGACCATTGATCATCTGTAATTTCCTCTCCAAGAGCTTTCTTCCAGTGTCTCCTAACATCTTGCAATGAGTGCGGAGTGATATTGTATTGTTATAGATAACAGAAATTAGACTTTTGCTATTTGGGGGCACACTCCCTCAAATCTTGCGACATCTGTGGTATTGTGCTGTGTGATAAAACTGCACATTTTTGCACACCGGATTCAACCACCCAGTTCAACTAATCATCAAGCCCTTTGTTTAATCTGATTTGTGGTGCTGGGCTGGAACACAACTGCAATGGGCTCCCAGCCTGGAGTTGGAACTGTGTGCATTGCATCCCATTCAAATGAGTGATTATTCTCACATGTTTGTCTAAATCGACATAAACAAACTAGTTTTTAATCACAATTTCTAACATTTATTTTATTTTATTCAACAGATCCATGGTGGACCCGCCCACTAAACCCGGAGCCAATCAAGTGGCAGACGTGGTGTTCGTCATTGAAGGAACTGCAAACCTTGGTCCCTATTTTGAGTCTCTCAGAAAGAATTACATACTGCCTGCAATTGAGTACGTATTTTTCAAACATTCTTTTTGCCTCTCTTGGTTTGAGTCATGCCCTTGATTTCTTAACAGCTGCCCCTTCATCATCACAGGTACTTCAATGGAGGCCCTCCTGCAGAGACAGACTTTGGTGGAGATGTGAGTCATTCTTCTTCTTTTATATTTTAGAGGAGAAAGAAAATAGATACCAAGGCCCAATCCCGATTCCCTTTTCTACCCCTATGGCTCGTTTTCGAGTGTGACTCGATTTCAAGCCAAGGCCTTCGAACAGAGCCACAAGCCATAGGGGTTGAAATCTACCCCTATGAATTGGGACAGCCCTTCACGACGGATACGTCATCAATTCTCTCTCTCTCTCTCTCTCTCTCTCTCTCTCTCTCTCTCTCTCTCTCTCTCTCTCTCTCTCTCTCTCTCTCTCTCTCTCTCTCTCTCTCTCTCTCTCTCTCTCTCAGTATGGAGGCACACAGTATGGCCTTGTGGTGTTTAACACTGTGGACTGTGCTCCTGAGTCATACGTCCAGTGTCACGCACCAACCAGCTCAGCATTCGAGTTTGTCTCGTGGATCGACAGCATCCAGTAAGAAATTGCAATTGGAACTTGTTTTTGAAAAACTATCATGATGTTTCATTGCAGAGATTTCAAAGTAAAACATTTTGTGTAGGATTTTCCTTACTTGACCTCATATGTCTTTGTGATCCAGGAACTTTATAAATGTGTTGTAAAGGATGTGCTGATTTGTAACTTTGTAAATGTGTCTTAGGTTTATGGGAGGTGGGGCAGAGAGCTGCAGTCTTATTGCAGAGGGACTGTCTGTGGCCTTACAGCTCTTTGACGACTTCAAGAAGATGAGGGAGCAAATGTGAGTTATCTGTTTTACACACACACACACACACACACACACACACACACACACACACACACTATAACATCTTTCAATCTGTCACCACCAGAGGTCAGACGCACAAAGTGTGTGTGCTGTTGTGCAACTCTCCACCATACTTGCTGCCTGCCGTGGAGAGTGTCAGCTACACAGGCTGCACAGCAGACAGCTTGGTCAAGATCATCAGAGACGTGAGTGGCCACATACAACGTCTGGCAGAAACCAGTACCAGTTTTAGATGCTAGTTAACTTATTCATAAAAATACACAAGTACTACTAATACACAAGTGTTGTGTTTGAATTTTTGTTCAGTATTTACATATGAGGAAAATAAGAAAGGCCCTTGAGATGCCACTAAATGCGCCAAAATCGACAAAATGTTGTGGCGCTGCCCCCACCTTCCAAAGCGCCCCCACTTCCTAGTTGCTACTTGTAAACGTTTTTTAATGTTTATTCATAAAATGCGGCTGATATTCTGTCGGCGCCTATCAGCGTTCATTAAAAATCCTCCAATACAATAAACATTTTATCTGTGTGTGTGTAAAATTCACTGTGAAAATACATAGGGTAGGAAGTCGGGATGCTATGGCACTGCACATACTTTTGGCTTATACGTGAGCTGTAGCAGCGCTCCAATTGGCTGTCTCCTATTTCCCGGTCGGGGCGCAAAAAATGCGCCCTGATCATGCGTGGATTAACGCATGGCTTACCTAGGCTGCAGCCTAGGGCCACTACCACTAGGGGTAGTAAAAAAAAAAAATGCGTGAGACTTGAGAGCCCTGAATATCCGGTTGTTAAGTCTGACGTCAAACGTGACGTTTTGCAATTTCCGGGTCCAAACCAGAAATTCTCCGCACCAGAATACCAGTGTACTACAGCGGTAGAATGACAGTTTAATCGTTTTTTAGACTCGGATCTATTCATACAACAAGGGACACAGCACTTTCCCGTTTTCCCCATATTGTCAGGGTATTTGAGCCTTGGAAAAGTGCTATATAAATATAATTAATTATTATTATTATTGCGGCATTTCGAAGACAGCGCCTCAGCCCACTTTGGACCCGGAAACACGTCGCGACTTAACAACCGAATAGCTAAGTTAAAAAAAATAATAATAATAATGCAGCTGCGACGACCAATGTTGTTGAGAGTGAGAGCCACGAAGCAGTTAGCACTGGGTCGGGTGTCGCTAGCAGCACTGAGGCGAACATGGGGGACAGCAACAGAGAGACAGACAACAGGAGAGGAGAGCAACAGAGAGACAGACAACAGGAGAGGAGAGCAACAGAGAGACAGACAACAGGACAGCAACAGAGAGACAGACAACAGGAGAGGAGAGCAATAGAGACAGAACTGAGGTGAGGTGAGCAACTGAGATAGTTCAGGATGATAACAAACAGTTCAGTATGACAGAGACAACTAATAGAAAGACAACTGTATGATTATAGAGTTTACATGTTCAAGGAAATATTGTATGATAATAGAAAGGTACACTTTAATTTAATTAAGTAAGAAAGAACACATTTATTATCACAATTGCATTGTGTTCCATGTCTTTCTCCATTTAATAAATAATGCCTAGTTGAATGGCTAAACAAGACAACTGTCTGGACAGTACTGCTAGAATTATTCACCTTACCGCTGCACAGATAGACAAAGGGTATAAGTCCATTCTGTTAACATTAGGTCTACTCTGCTAACAAATACTTTTCCAGTTGATTTGTCAGTTGTTGCGCATTATATTTTTGTTGTGTTTGCAGTTTGCCCTTTAATAAGTTATATATAAAAATAATTAAGTTATATATATATTCTCATGCTAAAATGGACTGTAAATCCAGATTTTAAAGTTGATATTCTTCCCCGTGGAGCATGCCCCCATAACCTGTGCCCCACCCAACATTTTTATCACCAGCCGCCACTGCATGGGACCACTAGTCAGTGATAAAAAATCATACTTTGAGCTCATGTGTATTGTTAAAATTATTGTGACAATCCAAAGTCTTGTGTCTTTGTTGTGCGTGCTTGGCGTGCGTGCGCTGTGTTTCAGGTGCAAGTACATTTATTTTACATTTATATTAGAAACATGTATACAGTTTAGGGTATTTTTAATCATGGAAATGGTAATCGTTTTTAACAGGTGTACTCAAACTTTATATGGGTAGTGTATTTATATGGGTAGTGTATTTATATGGGTTTATTTATATGGGTAGTGTAAACTGAATAGGGTATTGTGTTCTTGCTCTGTTATTTGAATGGCAGTAGCAGTGCAAGTGTAGTGCTAGTTAGGCAGGAGCCTTTGGAGAGAGAGATTATTATTTAATAAATATTGGTTAAACGTTAGGTCGTCCCCCTGATATGTACCTTTTGGTTTTATTTGAAGTTCATAACAGACCCCCCCACTTAAAAATGGCCTGGCTGGGGCTATATTTGGTGCCATATTTCCCGGCCTGAAAGATTTTCCCAGTCCAGCCCTGATACATGGAGTGATGCCACACGGCCTCAGACTATTGGTGCTACGTGGCCATATGAAGGGTGGTCCATATTCTTGTGTGATCAAGGAACTGTACGGTATATAAGTTGGGGTCTGAGGGTTGTTCTGGAGATGTTCCATGGAGCAACTCAGCTTTTGTTGCTTTGAATAAATGTCTGTAAGCAATAGGGCTGTCCCAAACGACTATTTTTCTAACGATTAATCTAGCGATTAATTTTCCGATTAGTCTAACGACTAATTTATCGATTAGTCTAACAATATTTCTTTTTACTGTTCGGAAAAAGAAAAAAAAAACTTATCATGTGTAGGCCCCTTAATTTCCACCTCACTGCTATGTTTAGCCAACTTGAATGCCAACATGGCCATTTAGAAGTCTGTCCATCACCACAACACATAGCTAGCTAGTAGCTACATAGCTGGCTAGTAGCTACATAGCTAGCTAACGTTACTCTCGCTGCTATGTTATGATTAGCTAAATTGATGCTAACGTAGCATGCGAGCTACGAGCTAGATAACGTACAGTAGGTGCGAGCACCACAATGACAATAGGCTACCGTAGCTAGCCAGCTACATAGCTAACGTTACTAACACCAGAAGACAAGACATACAAACTGTGGTGAGCTACATTGCTTGTGTAACATTAGCTAGTAGCTATCCATTTTTCACTCATACACGGCCGGAAAAGTGAACAGAAATACAACGGTGACTTACGGTGCCATCTTGCGGCTGTCTTCACAAAGAGCTCCAGGATGCTTTCGCTTGAGGTGCTCGTTCATTGCAGATGTACTGCTGTGATAGGCCATTTCATTTCTGCACAGTTTACAGACCACCACATTGTTTTCTTTTTTTGTAAAGTACTCCCACACTTTGGACGATCGTGGGCGAAGTCTTTTAGCTGCTCTGCCTCCTCCATGTTTGCACTGGTCGCAGCCATGTTGTTTATTTACGACGCACCGACGCACATTACACAAGTCGACGTATTGACGTAGTCGATTACGTCGACGACGTCGACGCGTCGTCCCAGCCCTAGTAAGCAAGCAACACTATTGTTATCTCACATATATATTATTTCAAATATAACATTTGATTTGATTTGATATATATTATTTATTATTATAGCCAAGTTTTGCCACAGCTACTCCTCCCACAGTGTTTGCACTATGTGCGGCTTGTTGCATATTTTGTTGCTATTGTTTTGTGGAAGGTTTGTGAAATACGGTTTATGAAATATTCAAGCTTTTGTGGTGAAATCTGGCCCATAGGAATGAATGGTAGAATCTTCAGAACGGAGAGTGTGGCTGTGGGGTTGCCTCCACGCCAAGTCCACCTACACATATCTGACATAAAGATCTTCAGCTCTTCACACTGTCACTTCACATTTGTATATCTATATCTAAGCCATAACATTAATAGTTATTACATTCTGGCCATTTGTTTTTTGGCTAGCTAACACAGTGGCTTGAGACCCGGTTACCATGGTTTTAACAATACACATTACACTTCAAAATGTTATGCTTTTAACTTACACGTTCAATATAATGGCATAGTTTTATACTTCATGGCTTAAATACCCGATATGGGTTTCGAGGCAAGCACACTTCACAATTTCCACAGAAGTTAGTTTCATAATAAAAAAAAATAAGTGTTTTTGCAAAGTTTTCTAGGACAATACCAACATTTTGTAATGATTTTAATGACCATTTTAATCATTAATTTATTTTGGTTTGTTTATTGATGTTATAATAACTTGTGCCTCCTCCTTAGAGAGGCATCCATTTCTCTGTGGTGTCTCCACGGAAACTGCCAGCTTTACGGGCGCTGTTCGAGAGGGCGTCCCCAGTCGGAGGACCGTCTGAATCCCACCCAGACTACAGCCAAGACCCCTTTCACATGGTCCTAGTCAGGGGCATCGCACTTCCTGGTGAGAAGCAGAGAACATACACAAATATAGTACAATGGATTCACATTACTGTACCAGTCGAGTGACTTCAGACTTCAGCCTCTTCCTCATATATAAGTAAGGATTGGTTCATCAATTTATTCTAGAATATCTCTTTCCAGTTTCCTCAGGTGGGGGCCCAGGCCCTCTCAAACCAGTGTTACCCCCCCAGCCCCTGCAGGCCCTGCAGCCCCTGCCTATCAGTCAACCTCCTCTAGGGCCTGCTTCACAGGCACCACCACCTATCAATACGGCCCATCCATACCAGGTACCAAACTAATCCACAGAGTAGGAATGCTCAGCAGGGGAGGCTGGTGAGGTACAAATCAGAGGATGGGCTCATTGAAATGCATGAAATGGAATGCAGAATGCTTCAATGCATTTCATTGAGCTCGTCCTCCGATTTCGTCCTCCGATTTCCACCAGCCTCCCCTGGTGCTCAGATATATGATTCAGTTGAACTTTGCAGTTGGAGCATGTACTGTACAGTATTACCTCCAATTGGCTAGATTCACTGGCTCATACTTGACACTGTTGTCTCCTCCTTCCTCCTCTTGGCCGCCTGTCAGCCTTCACCCTCGCTCAATGCTGCTCAGGCAGCCGCACAGATGGCTGTGGAGGCGGCCAACAACCAGAAAAGTCGCTGTGAGTCGCCTGCACCGTCTAAACCTCTTATCAGCAACATATTTTATCATTAACTCAACAATTATCTATCTTATATTTGTGTAAGATTGTGTCTCTTTTACCCCTCAGTCCCAGGAATGGTAAATTCCGGTCCTCCCTTCAGTGGCCAGCCAACGCTCCCGTCTGTGGCAGGAGTGAAGCTGGCTCCCTCCAGCCAGCCCAGCCTATCAACTGTCACCACCGTTTCAACACCCATGTTGCCGCAGCAACAAGCCCCTCCCCCTCAGCAGGTCCAGCCCCCGGGACAGCCACCGCCCATTCCACAGCCACAGGCAACACCTCAGCAGCAGCAGCAACAACAACAGCCCAACCCCAATCAGCAGACCCCCCCGTCATCACAGCCTGGCATGGTGAGAGCCTGATCACTAAATTGTATCAAAGCAGTATACTCTTATATACACTCACTGAACACTTTATTAGGAACACGTGTACACCTTCTCATTAATGCAATTATCTAATCAGCCAATCGTGTGTCAGCAGCGCAATACATCAAATCCTGCAGACACAGGCCTGCAGCTTCAGGTAACGTTCACATCAACCATCAGAATGAGGAAAAAAATGTGATCTCAGTGATTTTGACCGTGGCATGATTGTTGGTGCCAGATGGGCTGGTTTGAGTATTTCTAAAACTGCTGATCTCCTGAGATTTTGAGTCTCTAGAGGTTACTCAGAATGGTACAATAAAGAAAAAACGTCCAGTGAGCGGCAGTTCTGCGGACGGAAATGCATTGCGAGAGATCAATGGCTACTAATGGCTACCTCCAGCATGATAATGCACCATGTCACAAAGCAAAAGTCATCTCAAACTGGTTTCATGAACATGACATTCAGTGTTCTTCAGTGGCCTTCACAGTCACCGGATCTGTAACCAATAGAACAACACCTTTGGGATGTGATAGAACGGGAGATTTACAGCAGATTGAAAATGCACCTGAAAAATCTTCACGAATTTCGTGATGCAATCATCTCGTCTTGGACCAGAATCTCAAAGGAGTGTTTCTAACATCTTGTGGAATCAATGCCATGAAGAATTGAGGCTGTTTTGAGAGCAAAGGGAGGCCCTACCCAGTATTAGTATAGTGTTCCTAATAAAGTGTTCAGTGAGTGTACATTAATACCCGTAGGCTATGGTGAATTTCCATTGTACGATGACAACAGGTGAAGAAACCAGATGGAAGCCATTAAGCAATTATGTATAGAATCATGACGTCTGTCCAGGAATGAGAAGAGGTCTAGACTAAGAGATTGTGTTAAGAGGGGTTCACATTGAGGGTAATTGTGTTAATGTTAGAAAATTCTCAACTCCTTTTTTTGCATTTTACGAAAGTTGGAGTGTTGTAGAGCCCACTCGATATAACAAATAACAGTTTTCGGATCACTAAATACTTTGTGAATTGTATTCACTATCTGGAAAAAACTGAAAAATTACATTGCTCTACTTGAGGACTTTTAACCAGACCCTGTCAGGCATGTAAGTATATTATTTTTTATGGTAAACAAAATGGCCGCGCTACCAATATAATTATACTCTTGAATTAAGTAATAAGGTAGAGGGGAAACCAGACCGTGAAAGAGTGTAGCCAAAAAGAATATGGCGGGTAGAAACATATTGGTGGCACACGGCCAAAGGGTGTGGACCATTTGCATATAAGGAGTGGCCGCACTTCATACGTAATTATGAAATTGTATAAAAGCTATGTTCCGAGCTGGGATCACCTTATGGTGAATTGGTGCCTGGAAAAATGTGAAGATAAAGATAAGCAGGAAGTATATTATTATTACTATTATAATTGTATCATGTTATTGATAGTAATAACAATTAATAATGATTCATTGTTGATTATTATTGCTATTATTATAATTATATATTTTTTTAAATGGCAGCGTCGGCAAAAGATGCAGAAAATGGCCGCACAAGATGGCCACGCAGCAAAAATAAACAAGATGGCCACGTCACCAATGTAGTTACGCCCAGAGATTAAATAATGAGGAGGGGAACATATCGACCTTCGATCAACATATCGAAGGGGTGTACTCCAAATGAAGATAGCAGATGGAACATATTGGTGGCGCATGGCCAACCGTGAAGGAGTGTAGTCCAAAGCTGTATTAATGTTATGCACCGAGCTCTGTCCGGCAGTCACTCCACGGGCCAACTTGGCTTTTGTTGTTTGCAATAAAAGTCTATGGGAAAACCAACAGCTCCGTCTTTGTTATTTTATTTAAAAGTGTTTTAGTGAAGTTTTCCACTACAAGGCTCATCATTTGTCTAATTGTTATCACTTCTCTCCTTTTCTCTCTGATAGGCTGGTGTGTCTGCAGCTCAGGCCATCTCAAATCCCATTGGACAGCAGCAATCTGCCAATAAGATTGTAGCATGGAGCGGGGTGCTGGAGTGGCAAGAGGTGAGGGAAACTATAACTTGGTCTAAACATGGATTTGTTTACTTGCTATTTATTTGTGTGTTCAAACACCCTCACCTAGAAATGGGTGAGATTCATCAAGTCGCTGTGTTCTTTCTTTAACTGTAGGCTTTAACAAAACCACAGTTGGATCTGACTGAATTGAGTTTGTTTGATTGATTATCATTAGTTATGTCATGTTCATAATTGGTTTTGCTCAAGGTAAAACAAATTATTGAATTGTTTGACATTCATAAAACGCATACACAGGGTAAAATCAGTCGATATTCATATATGTTTAGTACAGCCATAAGTCACAGAAGTGCATCGCTGCTCAGGTATCAACTGACAGGGTTCAGGTTAGATTCGGTTTGTATTACTTGCTGTGGCCAGGATCTTACTGGCAGTTACTGGATCCATTTCCCTCATGAAGGATCCAACCTGCTGGGCATAAATAACCTATACATCTGCTAGAAACCCAACACAATGCAATCGTAATAGTGGACACACGGACTACACCACGCCCAGAGCGATAGGGAATTGATTAAGTATTGATCAGGTATTGATTCCTTGAAGATGAACGGTGCTGGTCATTGTCCCTGTAGGATCTGGCATATCGACCCTCTTTAGAATGTTCCACTGCTTCGTTGTCAGGGCAATTTCTCATGTTCGGTAGTTTCTGCATGGGGCTTTTAATCAAACAATTCCTCACTCCCCCAGGGTGTGAAACGTTAGCCCTGCGGTCACTTTGTATGCTAACTTCCAAACCTCTCCCATTTCTCCAATCCTCCCCCATTCTTCTTCTCCTCCCCCACCCTCTCCATCCATCACTTCAGAAGCCCAAAGCCTCGTCTATGGATTCCAATACCAAACTCACCCGCTCCCTACCCTGCCAGGTGCAGGTCAACCAGGGAGAGAACCTGTGAGTAGTAAAAACCTACAAAGTGACTGCTCCACTGATTGCTCTTTGCCTGTGTTGCTGTGTATATTGAGAGTTATCAGGAGCTGTTGTTTGTGGGTTTTTTATGTTTTTTTTTACATTTTGTGTCTCCCAACAGAAATGCAGACCAGTGGCCGCAGAAGCTAATCATGCAGCTGATCCCACAACAGTTACTGGTGAGAGTCCTCTCCCCTCTTCATTCAAATGTTTGTTTGTCTGTCTTTCTAAGTGTGTGTTCAGGAATGACAAGAGATTATAATGAGATATGCAAATCTAGATAGTTGATAGTTCAGAAGAGTTGATATTTCTCCCTGTCTGCCAGACAACTCTCGGTCCACTCTTCAGGAACTCGCGAATGGTTCAGTTTCTCTTCACCAACAAAGACGTTGAATCACTGAAAGGCCTGTACCGCATAATGGCCAACGGATTTGTGAGTACTACTATGGTTAATTTCCATTGCATGCTGAAAACATGCGAGGTGACCCAGATAGAAGCAATTAAGTGATTATGTATGGTCCTGTGGAGAGTCCTTGCAGGGATAGGAGGGTTTTTGTATTATGTTTTTGGTAATCAGGAAGGTCACGCTACCAATAGTTAAACCTCGAGACTGACTTAGAAAAGAGGAGGGTAAACTAAACTGTGAAGGGGTGTAACCAAAAGAAGATCACGAGTAGAGACATATTGGTGGCGCACAACCAAAGGTATAGGGATCAAAGACGTGGCATGTCAATTTTGGTGTCCCAAGCATATTTATAATCAGGGGTGCACATAACTGGTGCGCCAGTGCGCATTCGTCGCCAAAATGCATGCTGCGCGGCAGTTCAGCCGCATGAAGGCGCTCTTGCGCACCAAGTTCTTTTTTTTTTTTTTTTTTTTTTTTGGGGAAAAGTTGATTTCAGTGTTTACAGAACAGAGCAGTGCTTAAAGAGATGTCCGTTTATATCAGTGTGTTTAAAGAACAGACATTCAGTTAGTGCTTAAAGAGATGTCAGTTTATTTCAGTGTGTTTAAAGAACAGACATTCAGTTAGTGCTTAAAGAGATGTCAGTTGATTTCATTGTGTTTAAAGGAGTCGGACAGACTTTCATTCTTAAAGAGCAGTCATTTGATTTTGCATCTGTTTCTTTTGTTTTGCACACAATAATTTGGTTGTTCATCTTTATTTATGAATAAATGTCGTTTTGCTAATAATATATCCATGTATCCCTTTTTTATCCATCCTGTGGGACGGGTCGTGACTCGCGAGCTCGGGGAGCACCAAGCAGCATCCCTAGGTGCTCCTCTGAGCACTGGCCCCAAAAAATTATGTGCACCCCTGTTTATAATGTTAAAAATTGCTAGCTTCAGTGTTTTTGTCAATTATTAGAGTAGAAATTCTACCACAGTACTTCTACTAAATCACCATTGTATTTATCACGAGTCACCACTCACGAGTGCTGTCCCCTAGATGGATTAAACAGATGTTTCTGTGTTGCAGTTCTGTGCAGGAGCCACTAGAGGGGGCACTATACCTCTATATCTCTTGTCAAACAGCTAATGGAATTTTAACACCCTTGATCACCAAAGGAAGGAGGACAGTAGTGGTTGAGCTTGACTCTGTTCCAAGTGAATGTGTATCCGCTTGACTGTTTTTGTCTGACAGTGTGCCAGAATATAATTACATATGAATGAATGCCAATGCGGAGGCCTAACGCTGACATCTCACCCTGCCTTGACCTCTGACCCCTTGACCTGTGACCCCTGCAGGCAGGCTGCGTGCATTTCCCCCACAGCGCCCCCTGTGAGGTGCGCGTGCTCATGCTGCTCTACTCCTCCAAGAAGAGGATCTTCATGGGCCTCATCCCCAACGACCAGAGCGGTTTCGTCAACGGGATCAGGCAGGTCATCACCAACCACAAGCAGGTCCAGCAGCACCGTTCGGTGAGCAATGGGGATCCTGGGAGAGGTGGGAGTGAGGGGGAGGGGACTGGGAGAGAGGGGAGGTTGGAGGAAAGAGCCTGGGATCGAGGGAGGTTAGTCCAGATGGGGGGTAGCAAAGAGAGCACATCATGTAGGGTTAATTCCTGCTAAGCGCTTCCAGTTTGAGAGCATCGTCACCCCCTATTGTGCATGTCAAAGTTCATTAGAGCAGTGAGATGCTAAGTTCACACAGGGCCCTAACAGTGTCATACACATGCAGTAAACATGTCAGACCCTCATCCTGTATAATACACCCTTAGGCCAGAGTGTTGTTGCCTCCAGGTAAGCACTCTGCAAGCTTATGTTGTGTCAAAAAGACTGCAGGCCTCATTGAAAAGGCAACCTGTCTGTGTTCTAGATAAGTTACATTCTATCCTTACAGCCTTTCTGTTCCCATTAAGGTTGACGTAGCCTGTTTGTTCATGCTGCTAATTCTATGTGTTTTGGGGGGGACGAGAACTATAGGAATGTCTTAAGTAGTGCGTGTGAGTGTCAGGGCAATTACACTCAGCAGTGGACATGAAATTATAATGAAGACTTTTTCATGATATATTCAAAGCTGCATTGCTAATGGGGAATTGCTGTGGTAATCTCAAAGGGATAGTAGGGATTGTTGAGCTTTCTTCAGCTGCCTCCGAGGCTAGCATTTAGACATACCAGTATGCATGATTGGGATCAACTGTACGTTATCAAAAGCATAGAAAACTGCTTTCAAAATGTGAAAAAAAGGTGTCTGGATGAGCCTACGACAATCCAAGTAAGAAGAACTAAAACTCTGAGCTTGATTAAGCAATTATTTAATAGTAGTTTTTTTGCAGGAGGCTCTGGGGTAGTGTTGTGGGTTATTAGGAGTCTAAGCTGCGTAGAACCCTATTGTGTTTGTTAGCAATAAAATGCAAAAAATGTTTTTAAATGTTACGTTATAGGAGCTTGCAAATTGGCAAGATGGTAAAGGGCCGTAAGTACATTCATCTGTCTCTTCACAAATAGCTTAGATATCGTTTTTTTCCATCTTCCTTTTTGGAAGACAAAATTGTCCCAGAAAAATAGAAATTATATGTGCGCTAAACCTCTGCAGTGTGTTTTTTTCAGACTGTTAGGCTTAACGGTGCCATACAGAAGTGTACAGAAAAGATAAGAGGAGGGAAATCGAGGAGAGGGACGGTTTTTATTCTCTTTAAAACAAGATTAGGTGTGGAGTGTCATCCAGTGTCACAGTCAGATTATGGCTTGTCTTGCTTGCCAAATTTACAGCTCCCGCACCCATCTGGCCGTGAGAGACTAGGTGATGAAAGGGTCAAAGATCACGTCTTAGCCAAGTCGGGATAAGCAGGAACGGGAACGATTTCACCAGCTATTTTGTGTCAGATTTGCATGGCTTATTTCAGTTGAGAGATGTAGAGTACAAATGGGAAGCGGTTCCGCCCACTGGATATAATGGCCCCTCTCATTCTCTGCTTGACCACTCTCCTACAGTTGGGCTCAGGGGGTCCGATGCCACCTGGCCAGGTTCCGACCAATCCCAACTTCCTCAACAGGCCGACGGGACCCATCCCCGTCTCCCATTGCAACGTCCAACAGCAGGTAAGCTCACTGCAGCGTAGCATCTCTGTTCATGCTCTCTTCTCCCCCCCCTCCTCCTTCACACTGATCCTGGCTCCACCTCCTGTTCCTCTGGTATCCTGCTATGACTGCATGCTGTGTTAACCCTCCCCTCCTCCCTCCCTCTTTCTTTCTTTTCTTTACCTCCACCACCCCCTCTTCTTCCTCCTCTCTCTTTCTCTCTCTTTCGTCTCTCCTTTGTTCAGTCTGTGGTGGTAGGCATGCCCCCTGTTAGTCAGGTCGCTATGATGGAGGATCAGCAGAGACAGAATAACCTGGTGAGAGTTACATCACACACACATACACACACACACACACACACACACACACACACACACACACACGGTCATACACACACAGACACAAACACACACTCACTACAGTTATAAACTCTCCCTCGTTTCAGCACCAGCATGGTGAACAGCTCTTTTTCCACTCTGCATGATCTTTGCACTATCAAATTTCAGGACCCTCCTTTCATGACTTTTCCTAGATATGTGCGTTCTACCACCCAGTATCCTTACATTTTCTAAATCTAGCTAGTATAAATAGCTATTTTGTGTGTGTTTGCGCTAGTATTGGGTTAGGTTTTTTTCCAAGGCTGCAATGCTCTTCTATATCAGCAGAGGTCGCAGGGGGACACTAAGGCCTGATCCCGATTCCCTTTCCTACCCCTATGGCTCGTTTTGGAGTGCCACTCGCTTTGGAGCCAAGGCCTCCGAACAGAGCCACAAGGGGCAGTGGTTGAAAATCTTACCACAACCCTTCACAACCGATACGTCATCAGCAGTCGATTAAATAGACGCGGTGCAGATGGCGCGTTAATATGTTGCCGGGGATTTCACACATCTCACAATGCCTTCTTCAACTGTGTTTATTTCTGTTGCGTGTGCTATAAGCACCTTTTTTTGTTTGTTATCAACACACCTGAGAAAGCTGAACTGTAGTTAAATTTCGCGTGTCATATGCCGTCAGACATGGAAATATGTCAATATGCGAGACTGCCATGCACACATCAGCCTGTAACGTTAGACACACAGCACATCGCCATAAGAGCAATTTTTTTGTTATGCTTGTTATAAAGAAAAGATCTATAATGCATTGAAATGACATAAAATGATATAACCCATCAATAATATTAAATAATAACAACTGCTCGGATTATGTTGCGGGTTGTTTTGGTTTAATAAGTGCCACTACATGGAAATAGGTCAAAATGCTCTCCTATCATGCACAAATCAGCCTAATGTTAGATCGCCTAGAGCGAAATCAGATTTCTATAGATGATTCGCAGTGCATTCTGGGGGGTAGGGTTATGGCTACGAATCGAATGTGGTCCCGGAAAATCTCCAAACGGAGCCATGGATAGCCCTCCCCCTTCCCCCTAGCCCTCGATGAAAACATGATTGGGACACCCCTACCCTATGTCAAAAATGTAAATTTTCAAATATTGCAATATTTATTAATATATTATATAATCAACTTGTGAAAAAAAAAAATCTGATTACAGACATATGTGCCGATATTGACTTTCTTTTTGGATTAAAAACTTTCTAGCATGTGACACATACACTTGAAACTTGATTACATTATATACATTTTATATACCCCAACTCTGCACATAGGAACATTATGCAGTAGCAATGTTTTTCTTGTGACATGAAGCCACGCTTGGACCTTAGCCATGACTCCTTGTTGCAAGTTTCAGAGTTTCAATTAAATTCAGGTTGCGACTAATGTACAAGTGCGCCATCCAGCGATCTTTGTGCGTCACTCAGTACACAGACTCCCATTGTGAAGACGAGGTGGCTCTAAAAAATAGGTTAAAGATGAATGGCTGGCAAGAGTGGCACACTCAGTCTAGGTCCTCAGGCTAACATAATTCCAAATCAAGTGCAAATCTCTTTCCACCAGTGCACCATTTTTCTGTCTGCTGGGGTATGAATCACCTTCCTTTCAAGTCTCCCTCCTGGGTGCTCTTCTCTCTCCTACCCTCTTCTCAACCACTTAAACTCTCTTACACTCATCCAGATGACAATGAGAGCAGCTGGCACGGCCAATCAGCAGGCACCTGTCACCGGAGCTCCGCCCAACCAGGTCGCTCAAGGAGGACAAGCCCAGCCACAAGGTGCCATGCTCCGCCTTCCAAACCCCGGAGCCAATCCGCAGCTGCGCAGCCTCCTCCTCAGCCAACAGCAGCCAGTAAGAAATGCACCAGTTGACTATCCATATCATATCACAACCATCATCTATATTCTTCTTCTTCTTCTTACATAATTATTAGCAGTTACCTACCTGAAGCTGTCTACAACTAGACTGGGAATGTCTCTTGAGTGTGTTTGTTAATGAAGCATTATGTGAATAGTCATATTGTAGAAGTGCAGTCGTAACATTGTTTCTCTCTCTCTGTGTGTCTGTCATTCTGTCTCATTCTTCTTTTTTTCTCTGTCTCCTTTCTTTCTCTCTCTCTCTCTCTCTGGCTGTCACTATCATGTGTCCCCCCCTCTCTCTCTCCCCTCTCTCTCTCTCTCTCTCTCTCTCTCTCTCTCTCTCTCTCTCTCTCTCTCTCTCTCTCTCTCTCGCTCGCTTTCTCTCTCTCTCAGCAGGGTGGTGTGTCTCACATGCAGGGCATGATGCCTCACCAGGGTATGGGGCCGCAGCTAGTCCACCCTACACCAGGAGGGGGCGCCCAAATGCAGGCCCAGTGGAGACAACCTCTCGGAGGTGGGCTACAGCCACGGGGCCTACACACATTGTACTGTATAGACTGCACACATAGCTGTGAACACAGGACGCAATCATTAATCAGGAGCATAATACAGTCTTATACACTCACCAAACACTTTGGATCCAGTAGAACACCTTTGGGATGTGGTAGAACGGGAGATTCACAGCTTGAAAGCGTACCTGAAAAATCTGGAGGAATTGCGTTATGCAATCATGTCATTATGGACCAGAATCCCAAAGGAATGTTTCCAACATCTTGTGGAATCAGTGCCATGAAGAATTTAGGCTGTTTTGAGAGCAAAGGGAGGCCCTACCCAGTATTAGTATAGTATTCCTAATAAAGTGTTCAGTGAGTGTATATCACAAATACGGAAACTAATGTTGCAATTAAGGTAATATGCCTAAAGAAGACCATACACAGTATGCATTGTAGCCAATGTTTGTCTCTGTGTCTATATATTCTGAAGTGGGTCCCAGGGTTTCCGTTAGAAAAAATTGGTGCCGGTCAACGTGTCCGGGAAGATTTCAATTTACCGGACAAACGTGAGATATTCCGGTCATCATATTAAAATATAATATAGCTGTTTGTCGCGGTGATTACTGTTGTGTAGCCTATATATGCCATTTAATGTCTATTTCTCATCCGATACGATTAGATGCAAGCTATATAATAAATATAATAATATAGGTTTTCATGATTTGCATGCGCGCTATGCCATATGTCCAGCGCTGAACGCGCGCCACACTGGGAACTGAACAGACTGCATCGATCAATGAACGGACTCCACATTACGTTAACTGAAGTCTGTTAAATTGTTTGGGATTAATGTGAGTTTTCTATTTTCTCTTTCCAGTTTTACCCTTTTTTATCAATAAAACAACGTCATTTCTATAACCAGGTCTCGCTGGTTGGGAAGGCATTTAGTTTAGCTGCCTGTCAAATCATACTTAATCGGACTCGGGAGTATGACAATGAGGAGAACATAACTGTTTATTGAGAAACAATTGATAGGCAGGCTGGGATACGTATATAAAGAAATACCACAATGTCTAGATTTATAACATTTTTTGAAAAGTGCATCATTCTCATTCGTTGCTCCTCTCGTGAATCCGTTATTCCTCCCCGATTTTTTGCACGGTGAGCAGAACATTTTTCCTTCCCCATCTAAACGCTAGGCAGGCTATTACCGCTGTTTCGCGGAGTCATCATGCCGGCGTCAAATCATATAATAATAAAAGAAATATATAGCCTGTAGTATATTGCTATGTTTAGCATAGATCTGGGATTGATTGCTATTGCCTCCGTAGCATTACATCTTGACAATGTTATCATCGATCGACTAGTGTGGTCTAGTTGTCGTTGGGATGCTGAATAAAGACGCTCGTTGAACGTTGCTCCAGAGACCCGAGTATTATTAATATAAAGTGTATCTTGTAAGTTAGAGAACAACAAGACACAACATAGCCTATATATTCGTCTTTTTTAATATAGAAGGAATCAGAATGTGACAATTAAACTTTAGCGAATTGTATTCAAAATGTTTTCACCGGACATTATGACCGAAGAGGTTTAAATATGTCGGACTTCAACATATTTTACCGGACAAAGACCGGTAATTACCGGTTAACGGAAACCCTGGGGGGTCCACATCCAAACTGTGTAGTATATGCTTGAGTCAACAACTTCAGTCAATATTTGTATATGCAGTGATTCACACTTGTATTTTCACAACCAAGGAAATGTCTGTGTGAACTATGTTCTTGCCACCCAAGGCTAAATCTGCCTCCCCCTCACTTCTCTCTCTCACAGGTCAGATGCTGATGGCTCCCGGGCAAAGGGGTTCCATAACACAGCCTCCTGGAATGCCACAGGTCTCCAGTGTCATGGAGGATGAGATTCTCATGGACCTTATTTGATTTTGGACACAAAAAAGACTACCTTTCCCATCAGCCAATCATTTGAGTTTCATCATGTGAGCAGACTGGGAGGTGCACTTTGTCTAGTTTCAACGCTTGCTTTTGTTTTCTTTTTTTTTTCTGGAAAAAAAAAAACCCAACAGCAAGATGAATCAGGAGTTCGTACTGTAGAGCTATTGAGCTAAAAATGATTTGTGGCAGACATGGAAGCACACACTCATGCATATGTGCGCACACACACACACACACACACACACACACACACACACACACACACACACACACACACACACACACACCCATAGACTCATCCACCCTATCACAAGCTTAATGAAGCCAACCGAATGGGAAGACAGCGTTCATTAAACTGTCGTGCTTGTCTGTAAACATGCTTCACATTCATTTTATTGTTGATATGAAATGTCTTTTTTTATCAAGGTTTTACTTTTCTGAAGTTGAGTTTGACTTATAGATGATGTTGTTTTATTAAGATAAAATAAAGATTAATTTAGTCAAGGAGCCGATTGATGAATTGAGTCCTTTGTGAGGGTGTTGTTAGAGTACACACACCGATTGATCTGTGTCTGTTCTGTATCCAGCCCTCTCCATCAGTAGTCTATCTACGCCTGTATATTAACACAGAGTTTCACCCTCATTGTGAGAGGAAGAGAGACTGAAGTAGACATACAAATAGATTGTTAAATGTATTTTTCTGCCAAATGATGTCATAGTGTTAATTTTAACTACACCCAATATGGAACCATACAGAGCCCCCTTGTGCCAAGTAGTTATACCAGATGGCGTGGCTTGGCCTGGGATAACACACAATCAGGCTGACCGCATGCGCACGTGGCACTGCCGGCCGAACAGCAGAGAACGTTACCTATAAAAAACATGCACGTATCCTCGCGCGCACACGCACGCAAAAATGCAATGAAAATCTATTAAACTGCATACCTATGATGTGCACAATAACCTAGAAAGTCTCACAAAAGTCTCCAAAGGAACTCAGCCTCGCTCTGGGGTTGGTTACAACAACACACTTTTTGAGCAACATGGGTTTGTTTAGGTGGGATGATCCTTTAGCCTACCCAGTGAAGTAGTGACAATCGATTGACGTGAGTCTTGCATGAGTGATCTGCTCAATATGTGACATGCGACAAATGCATTCTGCTCACCTCATGACACCTGCACATGCACCTGACTTTTCACGCGTCTTGGAGTGTGACTACTAGGCCTGTTTTGCGCATCACCCGTGTCATTTAATTGTCTAATAGATAGGCCCAAACTCGAAGAGGTTGTTAAAATGTGTGCTACCCTGAATCTGTTAGCGTCTTCGTGGCGTCGCAGTGAGATGAGTGGGATGATAGGCTTGTGCATCACCAACACGCAAACGGGGACAATAGTAAGCAAGTATGTGCCAACATACTCTGCTCAGCTCTCTGGGACAATAGATGAATCGGGTGTGCTGACGCAAATCAAAGAGCAGTAGTGCTACATTCAGCAGAACCAAGTTCAGAACATCCAGAACACACCGATCAGCCGTGTCGGATAGAGAGAATAATTCCAAAACGGGCAGCCTCCACCCCTGAGATGGATAGCCCTCTGTAATTTGCCTACTTCAATATCATCACAGAAAATTAAGCAATGTCGAATTCAAAGTGGTACAGTATATAGGCTGTGCACAGGAATCAGCTGAGAAAGGTGATTTTCTTGTTGTTTGTGGTGTTCCCTTAACGCATGCCGGGTGAAAAAGCCTTTATTTGTAGGCTATGTGGGGTAGCCTGTCTCAATGTGTGTGTGTGATCACCAACAGCGATGAGGCAGCCTACAGGAGAAAAGTCGACCGCCTGGCTCATTACGGCCAACACTGACAAGACCAAGGAGCTGGTGGTGGACTTCAGGAAGAATGGTCGGGAACAGGACCCCATCACCATCAATGGGTCAGCGGTAGAGAGGGTAAGCATTTTTTTCTCAGTGGGGGCAGTCCCAATCATATTTGGCATTTTATTGGACAGATACAGTGATGACAGACAGGAAAGTAAGGAGAAGTGGGAGGAGGGGCTGGGGGAACTGCTGTCTCCATGGCAACGTTCCCACCGTGCAAAAAAAATATTTATATATTAGTTGGAAAAACATTTCACTCAGTTCAGTGAGCTGAAAGAGGCAGAGAGGGAGGGAGAGAGAGTTAGAGACTGGGGGAGGTGTGTGCGCAACATAGAGCTGTTTCTATCACATTGGAAGGATTTATTAGTAAGCTGTCAGCTGAGCATAAGTGTTATTGCGAATATATCTGATTACTATACATAATGGTAATGTATTCTGTTATCTTGTTTTAAAAAATGGGGTGAGGCTTTGGTGTTGGAATGTTCTAATGAAAGATGGTAGTAAGACCATCCGAATGAAAGTACAGCTAAACCTTGCAGTAATGTGCACTTTGTTCTACAGTATGGTTTCCATATGGCTCTTTCTGAGTTCTCTTTCAGTCCTCCTCTCCCTAAGTACTATTTCAAGCTTAATGGTGCAATGCTGGGTCAGTGTCAGACCCAAGTCAGTCAATTACTTAAGCCAAAACAGTGAGTGCGAGTGACAATCTGACTTACGCATATGTGTCTGATTTCCATTGATGGCCAATGGCATATGTATCATAGATGTATATCTATTTGCCATGGTAGGCCATTTGTGTGTAGGAATCCCAACAGACCAGTGGAGGCTGGTGGAGGTAGAAATTAGAGGATGGGCTCATAATGCATGGAACAGAAGGAATGGTATCCCGATTTGTACCTCCACCAGCCTCTACTGCAACACATCCATTGCAAGATAATACCATATTAGGCTATGTAATATTATTCTAAAATGCAGTGTTTGTTCTGGGTAACCCATTTCTAGATGTTGTGTATCAGTGTTGGGTGATTACCTGTCGGGAGAGAACCATCTGCTCCCCACTCCCAACTGGATGTGCCGGTCAAGAGACTGACTGTCTATAGATCACCACCTGGAGCAGCTAGACAGGTGAATCAAACAAGCGCCTATAAATGATCAAGATATCAATTCAATATCCACAAGCCCACTCCAAGTAATAATCACATTTCTCATTCTCAAGAGGAACAAACTATACAACAGTAGCTGAAATCGTTTGTCCGCTAGCCTCAAGATTAGGCCTGGGGAACTGCTGGGGGCTGTGAATTGAACCTAAAAAAAAAAACTGTGGAAAAACAACTGTCACACAGACACACACACACACACACACACACACACACACACACACACACACACACACACACACACACACACACACAGTCCTTTGTCTCAATCTAATTTAGCCACTGTGCTTAAATCAGACTTAAAGGCTCTATAGGTGTTTAATGTTCGGGTCCAAGTGTAGCCTAGGGCCACTCTATCCACAAACATTAACTTACTTAAGGTCATTGCGAGTCATCGCCCAACTGGCCCTGTTAACCTGATAGGCCAAATGGAAATGCTGCTGTTTTGCAGTATGGTGCACTGCTTCAAATTGGGTTGAATTGATTCAGAACATTGTTTCATTGGCTGTGCTACAGGGAATTCTATTTTATTGTTGGACCCAGAGAAACAGCACATCGCTGTGTTCCAACTGCAGGTTGGCTCACGGAGCATTGTACTGATTTGACAGTAGGTTGGATCATGTAGTGAATTCGTTTAGGTACTCCACTCAGGAATATACAGGAGAAGAAAAAGGCTCCAAAGTCACTGATGCTTTGCTCAAGATTATTTAACTTTTAAAACATGCTCCCATTCTGCAGAATAAGTAGTCTAGTACCATCGAAACATGCTAGGCACAGACTGATCTCTTCATCTGGCCTGCACGCTTATATACTGTACATTCTAGAGCACATCAATTCTTATTCTACATAATACAATTACTGTCATACATTCATATAATACAATGATTATCATTATTATAGGATACAATGATGTAATTGGAATCTCTTTAGCGAGTTAACAAGCTCTGTTTATGTCGTTGAAATTTGGTTGGACTGTCTTTTGCCTGGAGGCCCTCTACTATCTGTTGTTACCAAGAGGCCCAACAGAGACCCTGAGCTCCAGGAGAATTATGACCCATGGCCATAATACAATTACTGTTCAACATACACACAGGATGCTTATGCAATTGAATGCATGAATCTCATAGGCTGAACAGCAGTTTTGTCTCTGGAAAACGATACAAACTCTGTTTGTAACAAAAACAAAAACTGTATGTGAACTTGTATGTGACTCTATCATCTGTATCTTCAAGACCATCACTTTTTATAACGTGACTACAATATGATATGATCAAAATATACAGTCACTGAAGGCCGTCCCAGTAATTATGCTTTTATTTCAATGTAAATGTAATAGGAGGGGAGAGATTTAAAAAAAAAAAAATCTAAGAAAGGTTAGCCTAATGCTAGGGATGTTTGATGGACTAAATAGAAAACAAAAACACTGTCTGATCTATACGCCTACCCTCTCACACGTCTTGGCTCAAAGCCAGGAAGTAATTTCCCAAAAAAGCCCATAGACAATAGCTAATTACCTGCAGACTATGCTGACCTCTGGTGTTAAACCATGATATGGCATGTGGGTGGGGGGGGGGGGGGGGCAGGCTGTTCCTTACAATTTCACTAGTATCTTTATTTTGTGCGAGTCCCAGCCATCGATCAGAGAATCACTTTAAATGTGTGTTTCAGGCTGATCAATCGAAATAATCGATTTGAAACCATAAAGAAATGTCAATGTACTTTGGATCAGTTGGTCGACTTTTGACTGAGCATCTCTTGTTCAGTCCGAATTTCAGATGAGTGTTTTCTTGTCAACACAATGCATTTTCGTATTTACGCTTAGTGTATATTATCATCATAGCATAGTAGCCTATGTATACAGTATATCTCAAAAGTGAGTACACCCTTTAGATTTTTGCAAATATTCTGTCATATCCTTTCAGGGGATAACACTATCTTAATGAAACTTTGATATAACTTAAAGTAGTCAGTGTGCTGCTTGAATAACAGTATAGATTTATTGTCCATTGAAAATTACTCAGTACACAGCTGTTAATGTCTAAACCAGGGTTTCCGTTAGAAAAATTTGCCGTCGGACATCGTGTCCGGGAAGAATTCGATTTACCGGACAAACGTGATATATTCCGGTCATCATATTAAAATATAATAAAAAAAAATTTTTTGCAAAATCTTTTTTTTTTTTTCCAAATCTAATATAGCTGTTTGTCGCGGTGATTACTGTTGTGTAGCGGCCTATATATGCCATTTAATGTCTATTTCTCATCCGATACGATTAGATGCGAGCTATATAATATATAATAATATAACATGATTTGACGGATGCGCGCTATGCCATTATGTCCAGCGCTGAACGGGCGCCTCACTGGGAACTGAACAGACAGCATCGATCAATGAACGGACTCCACATTACGTTAACTGAAGTTTGTTAAATTGTTTGGGATTAATGTGAGTTTTCTATTTTCTCTTTCCAGTTTTACCCTTTTTTTTAAAATCAATAAAACAACGTCATTTCTATAAGTCTCGCTGGTTGGGAAGGCATTTCGTTTAGCTCGTGAGTATGACAATGGGAAGAACATAACTGTATAACTGAATGACAACAAATGTATGAGTAATGAGTAAAACAATGTCACTTTTATAGTATGTTGTTTAACTTGCCGTTCGGTCGCCATGGCTCTAGTGTGTGTAGCAGCTTCAGCTAGCTGGCTAGAAACTTCTAGGGGTGCGTTCGTAAACACGCTCTGAGAGCGCCGGAGCGCACGCTGGCTTCGATGTCACAGAGCGACCGAGTCGTTCGATTGGACGAGAGGCGTTCCGCGAGTGCTGATCGGATTTCCAGAGCGTGTTTACGAACGCACCCATAGATGGGAAATCAAGAAACCGTATTACTATGGTGGACGGGTTGGCAGGGTTGCCAGATAGGCATGGGTTACCGCCGAATGGGCTACTGTGTTTAAGCGGTAATAGACTGGTTAAGCTGTAATCCCATTTGGCATCAATCCCATGTGGCACCTGTGCGCTGTTTCGCATAGGCCGGCCTACACATTAGGAGTCATCATCATGCCGGTGTCAAATCATATCATAATAAAAGAAATACATAGCCTATATATTCGTCTTTTTTTAAAATAGAAGGAATCAGAATGTGAACTTTAGCGAATTGTATTCAAAGGGAATTATTTTCACCGGACAATATGTCCGACGACTTTTCAATATGTCGGACTTCAACCAAATTTACCGGACAAAGACCGGTAATTGCCGGTTAACGGAAACCCAGGTCTAAACAGCTGGCAACAAAAGTGAGTACACCCCATAGTGAACATGTCTAAATTGTGCCCAATATGTTGTGTGACCACCATTGTTATCTAGCACTGCTTTAACCCTCTTGGGCATGGAATTCACCAGAGCTACACAGGTTGCTTCTGGAATCTTCTTCCACTCCTCCATGACGACATCACGGAGCCCACGGATGTTGGACACCTTGCACTCCTCCACCTTCCTCTTGAGGATGCCCCACATGTGCTCAATTGGGTTTAGGTCTGGAGACATACTTGGCCAGTCCATCACCTTAACCATCAGCTTCTTCAGCAAGGCCGTTGTCATCTTGGAGGTGTGTTTAGGGTCATTATCATGTTGGAAAACTGCCCTACGGCCCAGTTTCCGAAGAGAGGGGATCATGCTCTGCTGCAGGATGTCACAGTATATATTGGAATTCATGTGTCCCTCAATGAAATGCAGCTCCCCAGTGCCGGCAGCACTCATGCAGCCCCAGACCATGATGCTGCCACCACCATGCTTGACTGTAGGCAAAACACATTTGTCTTGGTACTCCTCACCAGGGTGCCGCCACACACGCCGGACACCATCTGACCCAAACAGGTTTATTTTGGTCTCATCAGACCACAGGACATGGTTCCAGTAACTCATGTTCTTGGATTCATTGTCTTCAGCAAACTGTTTGCGGGCTTTCTTATGCATCGGTTTCAGAAGAGGCTTCTGTCTGGGGCGACGGCCATACAAACCGATTTGATGCAGTGTGCGGCGTATGGTCTGGGCACTGACAGGCTGACATCCCACTTCTACAACCTCTGCAGCAATGCTGGAAGCATTCGCACGTCTATTTTTGGAAACCAACCTCTGGTTATGACGCTGAGCACGTGGACTCAACTTCTTTGGTCGACCCTGGCGAGGCCTGTTCCGAGTGGAACCTGTCCTGGAAAACCGCTGTATGATCTTAGCCACTGTGCTGCAACTCATTTTCAGGGTGTTGGCAATCTTCTTATAGCCAAGGCCATCTTTGTGAAGCGCAATAATCCTTTTTTTCAGCCGCTCAGAGAGTTCCTTGCCATGAGGTGCCATGTTGTCCAGCATTCAGAGAGAATTGTGCCCAAAACACCAAATTTAACAGCCCTGCTTATCATTTACACCTGAATCCTTGTAACTCTAACGAGTCACATGACACCAGGGCTGGAAAACAACATCATTGGGCACAATAGGCTTGTTGCATTAACGTCGCGCTGCGGAACTTCCGGGTGCGTCTACTGATGTAAGAACTTCCGGTCTGGTTTGTTGTTACAGAAAGAGATGGCTTTTTACACTCGCTGTTTACAGGATCTCCCAAAAATCACGGTCGATGACGTACACCAGTTATCTGGTACTGCAGGTGCATAAAATATTCTGTTCATTGTTAAAAAAAGGGCATCCACAGAGCCCTTGGTAAGTAGCATGGTAGTAGTGCAGTATGGATCCCCTATTTGTTTTTTACAATGAATGAAACAGTTAGCCAGTTTAGGAGAGTTGTTAGTCCCAAGGAATGCTCAGGTGAAATGGTAACCTGACTCCACCAGATGGTTTGCTTCGCATTTTCGTGACATTTAAATTGTTATGTTTACACAGGAGCACCCTCTACAAGGCATATAAAGGAGAACTACCAGACCTCTCTCTTCTGCAGGTATCAGAGGTGTATAAAAACATGGCCTGTGCACCACTGATTACCACTATGGGCATCACCAGTGAGGTCCCACTGGTGGACTCTGCACTTGGAAAGGTCCAGGCAGGAAGTCCACTGTCGTATCAGCAACCACTGACCGCAAGCAGGAAAATAACATTCCACCCAGATGCCCCTCCTCCACCACCCCTTCCGCTGCAGCACTACAGACTGGACCCATCAAACTGCATGTTCGTGTGCAGCGAAAAGGAACAGCTGTTTCTAACATCGTTGGAGACCACGTGGGATATGGCTCACAAAATTGAAGCTGCAACCAAAGACCAGAGTATGGTCTCAGAATGGCATCAGCTAAGAAGGCCGCGCCTCACCTCCTCACACTTCAGGGAGGTGTGCCATGTTAGAGGACCGACTCCAGCTCAACACCTCGCTGACAGGATCCTGCGAGGGACCCCTCAGACAGCAGCGATGAAGAGGGGTCTGGAAATGGAGGCAGGTGCTGTCCGAGCGTACTGTCAGACCAGGGTTGTGAACTACTCACCATGTGGGTTCGTCATCCACCCCAACGCACCCTGGCTGGGGTCTTCTCCGGACGGGTTGATTTACGACCCCACAGAAAGCCCACCATTTGGCCTGCTTGAAGTTAAGTGTCCCAATGCAAAAAGCTTTGTCGACTGCTCCTACCTGAAGCTCGAGGGAGGCAACCTGAAGCTGAAGGAACAACACGCCCACTTTTGGCAGGTGCAAGGACAGCTGCTTGTCACAGGACTTGACTGGTGTGACTTTGTGGTGTTTGCTGAGGAGGACATGCTGATCCAACGGATCTATAAAGACAGTGGCATTGCAAACACCATCAGAGAAAGGGCAGACCATTTTTTCTTTTACTTTTACATGCCAAGATACCTGAATTAGTCATTGAGTTTTGTTTAATCAATTCAATTAGTTAATAGTTATTTCCATTGTTCTACTCTCATCTCAGCATTCTGTTCTATTCATTTGCATAGTTGTATAGTCATTGTAAAAAGTAAGAGGATCACCACTGTATTTTAAATGTATTAAAGTTAATTTGTAATTATACCATGGTACTTGGTCCTGATTGGCTATAGCCTAACTATTCTGGTGGGTACATGCAAGTGGTAGTTTACTTTCTGTAAAGATAAAATTATAGTATTGTAAAGAAGTTTACATGTAAATGAAGGCCATGGTATACATGATATGAAGCACCAGGAGACATGAGTGAGTTAAAAATATATATATTTTTATTGTAAATCACCTCTAGACCAGCCTTTCTCAACTCCAGTCCTCTGGACCAGAAGATTTTTGTTGTAACCAGGAACTCACACACCTGACTTCACTATTCAAGGGCTTTTCTGATGGTTTGATTGGTTCAGTCATTAAATCAGGTGTTAAATCTGGACTGGATTTAGTTCCTGACCAGGAACTCACACACCTGATTTAATGACTGAACCAACCAAACCATCAGAAAAGCCCTTGATTAGTGAAGTCAGGTGTGTGAGTTCCTGGTTACAACAAATCTTCTGGCAAGTGGGTCTCGAGGACTGGAGTTGAGAAAGGCTGCCTAGACCATGAATTCATGTATATTTTGAAGTGAGGATTGCAGGCCAGGTTGGGAAGGTTGAATGCCAGGTTTCCATCACTGTGTGGGAAATAGGAAATAGGAACAGCTCGTCAACAGGTTCAAGTTTCTGTCAATAAAGAAAAACAGACATCATGTTCTCATATTCTCTATATCAAATTGTGGAATGCACTGCCAGTTTACATTAGGGATGCAACCTCAGCAAATATGTTCAAGTCAAGACTAAAACCCCATCTTTTTAATATTGCCTTTAAATGACTAAATAATAAAAGTATGATTATATTATGATTGGAGCACTTTGAAGCTGCAACATTTGCAGGAAAAGCGCTATACAAATAAAAAGTTATTATTATTGTTATTATACTTAGACGATCCACAACAGGATTCTTAATAGGACTAGATGTTAAAATCCCTAAATAATTAGCACAACAATTGACTGAGTGGAGTTGGAGATGTCCTCTTGGGTGGAGTGGAATTTGGCAATGATCACGTGGTGCCACCAGTACGACACATCTTCAGTTGTGGTCCCCGACCTCATTGGGTGTTTCGGCCATTTATCACAAGACACCCTCTGCCGAGGTTGGCCCACCACAGGCTGATCAGGCCTGGGTGTGTGTCGCACGGTGGCACCACGTGGTCATTTGGGAGCCCATGTTGGGTCCCTACGTTTCAGCCACAGCCAGTGACTGCTCCGTTCTGCTGCAGTGGACAGTTCTTTAATTGCCTTCCGTTGGGCCTGTCCTCTGATCCCTACTGCCCTCAGGAGCCTTGTGGTGGAGCTGGCTACAAAGCCTCTGCAGCACACCTCCACTGGCCACACCTTCACGTTCCAGCCCCGCCCCTCTGCTTCGACTGCTAAGTTGGCATACCGCAGCCTCTTCCGTTCGAATGCCTCATCGATGGCCTCCTCCCATGGGACCGTCAGTTCTACGATGAAGACACGCCGGCAGGACTTGGACCAGAGGACTAGGTCTGGGCGCAGGTTGGTCGCTGCAATTTCGGGTGGGAAGGTGAGCCTCTGGCTGAGGTCTACCCGCATTTCCCAATCCCGGGCTGCGTTCAGTGGGCCTGAGTCTGGAGGTGATGGCTTGGTCCGCTGTTTCTCCCCTTCCCGGATGAAGATTGTTTTCCGTGGAAAGGTAGTCTGGGCATTTAGAGGCATGGCGTTGGTGGTTACCCTCTTGTGCTCAAGTTCGGCAGCCAAGCACTTTAGCACTTGGTTGTGGCGCCAGGTGTATCTTCCTTGAGTTAGACTGGTCTTGCAACCCACCAAGATGTGTTTGAGGCTTGCTGGGGCTGCACACTGGAGACAGGCTGGGTCCTCTCCATACCAGAGATGTAGGTTGGTAGGAGAGGGCAGGACATCATATGTGGCTCTGATGATGAAACTTAGCCTATTAGACTCCATGCTCCACAGCTCGTTCCATGTGATTTTCCTCCTCTCCACGCTCTCCCACTTCATCCAGCGGCCTTGCTGGGCTTGGGAGACTGCCTTGGCGCACCTGGCTGCTTCCTCCTGGTGGCGCACCTCCTCAACCACCATCTTCCGCCGTTCGGTTGGAGTAGCCTTTTGCCATGTGGGTGTTGTTGTTTCCAAACCAAGGCCCCCTCTGCCATGTTGGACATGCCCCACTATATCCCGGTGTCTGAGGGCGGTCTTTGCCACCGCAACTGCTGCAGATGGCTTCCATTTCCTCCCCGTTGCTAGGATCGGAGCAGCACCTCTGACGAATGGATCCCGGGATTCTGTGAGAGTCATTTCCAGCCTTGATTTGGCACATTTGTACTCCTCCACCAGGCTTGAGATTGGTAGGGAGAGGGCTCCGTTGCCATACAGGCCTATGCTGCTAAGGCCTCTCGGCAGTCCAAGCCACTTCCTCACTTGTGCATTCACCAGTCTCTCCAGCCGGTTGGCATGGGATAGTGTGATCTCGTAGATGGAAATTGGCCACATGAGACGGGGCAGCAGCCCAAACTGAAAGCACCACAGCTTCAGCTTCCCAGGGAGAGCAGTGTTGTTGATCTGCTTGAGGCCACTGATTGTATCCTGCCTGAGTTGTTCCACCTGCTTCGAGTCTTTGAGTTCTGCGCTATACCAGCGGCCAAGGCTTTTGATAGGCTTCTCCAGAACTGTTGGTATTGGCTCGTTGTTGACGTGGAACCTCTCATTGGCGAGCTTGCCTTTGACAATGGAGATACTGCGGGACTTGCTGGGTTTAATCTCCATTCGTGCCCATTTGATGTTTCCCTGGAGTTTATCCAGCAGGCGTTTGGTGCATGCAGCTGATATAACCAAACTATAACGGCCAACATGTTGTAATTTAACTGTTTTTAAAATGATGTCCAGTTCAAAGAAGAAAACATACCGTTGCTCTTAAAGGAACAGGCTCCTCAGGGTCAGTAGAGGATACCTTAGCCCGGGTGACCCTCACCATTCTGGAGGTACAAGGCTCGATCATGCGCCAGAAGCACATACAATGTTCATAGGTAGCAAACCTTAGGACAAGCCAGAATACATGACGTGTTAGTTTAATTGTATCTATACAGTTGTTAGACTACAAGCAAGCATGTATGTATACATTAATTAATTAATGAATGAATGATCTTTATTGTCATTGTAAGAGGTACAACGAAATTCAAATGCAAACCCTAGGTGCTAACAAACAAACAGTCTTACGATAGTAAAAAAAACAAGAATGAGACATAAATAGGGGGGGATATAAATAGAAATAGGGGGGGGGGATAAGTGGTCGGTAGACATCTGAGAATATATCTATAATGTGAACTTCTATACGTATATACACTATATGGCCTATTCACAGGGGAGTATATAGACAGGGGGGAGTTAACATGTAACTGTGTACTTTTATAAACATATGGACTAGTAGACTTGTATACAGTATATGATCCTTATCACAAGAATATGATCCTTATCACACGATGGGTACAGTACGTATTATCTACGTGGGTGTGCGTGAGAGAGATGGGGGTGGAGAGACTGAACAGGTGAGTTAACTCACTAACTTAGCTCGCCCTGACGCTGACCTCTCCTGTACTTGTATCTTTGTTTAATACTGAAAAAGAGACAGATAATAACGTTAATGTTAATCAAGAATGTAACGTTACTGATATTGTGTTTTGAATGTAGCTGGCTAGTACAAAGTAGCAAGGTAGTTGCAACACAGCCAGCTAAAAAGCTAACGTTAGTGCTGCAGGGCTGCCAAGTTTCACCAAAAGTTTGGAGTGAGATTTTTTGGCGGTGGAGCGACCCAAAACTGTTTCAGTATGACTTTTATTAAACTGCGGTTCCTCCCGCGCACGCCCACATACAACATCCGGGTCTTACATGCAACATTATCAGGTCACCCCTAGGTGTCCCTGTAACATAGGCTACTAACATATATGCCTAGCTAGTATTCTAACTAATGATGCTGTTACTCACCCTCATAGTTGTGGAGGTAGCTCGAAATATACATCTTGAATCCCTTTTCTTTTTTGCTAGAATGGGCTACCGAGGAAGCGCTAACGATTCGATGTTTTTTGGGAGATCCTGTAAACAGCGAGTGTAAAAAGCCATCTCTTTCTGAAACAACAAACCAGACCGGAAGTTCTTACATCAGTAGACGTACGCCGGAAGTCAAACGACGCCATCTTGTGCACCTAGGCTATTAGGACATGTTCACTATGGGGTGTACTCACTTTTGTTGCCAGCTGTTTAGACATTAACAGCTGTGTACTGAGTAATTTTCAAAGGACAATAAATCTATACTGTTATTCAAGCAGCACACTGACTACTTTAAGTTATATCAAAGTTTCAGTAGGATAATGTTATCCCCTGAAAGGATATAACAGAATATTTGCAAAAATCTAAAGGGTGTACTCACTTTTGAGATATACTGTATGATATATGTTTATACTGTAGGCCTTACCCTATACAGCATGATGAAGCTCTTTATGAATCTCACACTATTGACAGACCTGTTTATTAAACACATATTTCTTGTTTTTTTTGTTGTCACCCTCAAGGACCAGAGAAGAAACACAGTGGTACAGGAGCTGCACCATACAAGCTTGAAACATAGTCTACAGATGAACATGATTAACAATGTGCACAATAATGATATAGCCCCAGGCTATATAGCCATATATACCGTAATGATATAACTCCAGGCTATCCGCTTGTTAAGTCGTGACGTATTTCCGGGGCCAACGTTGGCTGAGGCGCTGTCTTCGAGATGCCGAAATAATAATAATAATTAATTATAATTATATAGCGCTTTTCCGAGGCTCAAATACCCTGACAATATGGAGAAAACTGTAAAGTGCTGTGTCCCTTGTTGTATGAATAGATCCGAGTCTAAAAAACGATTAAACTGTCATTCTACCGCTGTAGTTCACAGGTACTCCGGTGCGGAGAATTTCTGATTTGGACTCGGAAATGGCTAACCGTCACTTTTGACGTCAGACTTAACAAGCGGATATCTGCGTAAAGACATAGTCACCACAGGTCAGGCACAGCGTCCACTGTGTTAGTTACAGGTGCTTAGCCTGAAGATCCAACTGTGGATGTACCCTGCGACCCCTTTACGCTGAACAACTGTGTTCATGGAACAGCATGATTGACAGACACCATGGAGAGAAACAAATGACCAACTTACAAAATGGAGGCTGTGAGCTGTAAATGTCATAGCTGAAATGTTTCATTTTTCTTTTTCAGAAAAAAAGAAAGGCAGTTACATAAAACGTGTGTGATAGCCTTGTCAGTGCCTGCTGTTGCCATCTGCTGTTATGTTCTGGTAGTGCATGTTGTGTTCTCCAGTAGGAGTACTGAGTTGACACATGATAGAAGATGGCAATTAAACAATGGTTTAGGTTCGATCTGATTCTAAAGGGCTCTGCACACAGCGTGCGATTTCTGTTGGCGTCAACGTTCCATTTTGAAGTTTGAATGGAAGTCTATGAGAACATCGCATTTACCCACACACGGCCCCGATTTTAATCGCACGGCGAACATTCGATTCCATTCATTTTGAATGGGACAAAGCACACGTCGTGCGAGTTTTGTCGCACTGTCAAATTTGTGCTTTTCCCATTCAAAATGAATGGAATCGAATTTTCGCCGTGCGATTAAAATCGGGGCCGTGTGTGGGTAAATGCGATGTTCTCATAGACTTCCATTCAAACTTCAAAATGGAACGTTGACGCGCAACAGAAATCGCACGCTGTGTGCAGAGCCCTTTATGATGAAAAAAGTCAAGCATTTTCAGGAAATAAAGTTCAAATCTGTTATACTGTTCCTCTCTCTGTGACTGTGTGCAAGCACAATGCACTGCATGCTATAGCTAAGTGTCTTTGCAGAGATTGACACAATGATATTTGAATAACACCACGCAGGACTCCACAAGATCATTGGATTTTCAGCATGCATGATTTTCACCCTAATTTGATGGTTGTGTACTGTACATAGAAACAGGCCACAACAGTCCTAAAGCCACTGTCCATGGTGATGGGGTGCTGAAATGTGTCATGTATAGGTATAACTATCAGTATATCCCATAAATATGTTTAAACAGTCTGTGAAAATAAGTGGAACTTGAATTCCTTATTTTAATCTGAATAACTGAATAACAGAGACCATGAATTCACAATCCCACCCCTTCCTTCCTGATTTACTGCTTTTGCATGTTGGATTAAGGTCGGAACAGGGAGACTGTGAAGGGTAGTGTGAAGAGACATTAGGACATCACTAGACTGTGTGAGTTGATCTGATCCGAAGCCTCCAGTTGGGGCAGTGAATGTGTTCCCCAGCCCCTAGTACACACACAGTTTCAGTGATTGAAACAGATGATTGAAAGGTGGCAGCTGCATTGCCACCAGGAGAGGAGGGGCAGTGGGGTCACAAGGGGTCAGGGGGTGAGTGGAATGCAGGGTAGGAATGTGGTGTGTGCCAGGGGACCAATTCCAAAGGACAAGGACCACCATATATCACTCCAGGAGCCACATCACAGGCCGTAAAAATGGTCATAGAATAGTTATAGTGAGGAGAATAAAAGTAACAGATACCACAGTATGAAAAAGCATGCACTGTAAATGGAAATCTAAGTGAGGGCAGATGGACAACATGTTTAAATTACAACTGTTTTAGCGGGACCTTTTTGCGTGATTTCCATCTATTGATTTAGTCTGTTATCCACATTACTTTAAAAAAGACTCAGATCTCAGTAAGATGTCCCTGAATAAAGAAAGAAAGAAAAAAAACCTCTTATTCAGACATCAGATGTTACCACTCAGAAATTTGACATTTAGAGAAAGGCACACAGAGAATACTGTGTGTGTGTGTGTGTGTGTGTGTGTGTGTGTGTGTGTGTGTGTGTGTGTGCATGTGTATACAGTATAAGGCTATCAAAGTTGTGTATTAGGTTGTATTGGCAGGTTCTGTGGTGGTTCAGCAGGCAGGTTATTCTGGGCTTCAACGTCATGTTCAACCGGAGCTTTGGCACCTGAATGAGAGGGAGACCATTCCATTACTAACAGACCAGAGAATAAAGAAAAAAATGTCCCTGATTCACTCCATCCCCTTTCCTTTCAATCTGCTCTCGTCTCGTTCACCTTGATCTTCCAGTTTCTGCATCTCTTGGTGGAACTGCAGCTCTCCGTTAGGACCTGTAGGGGGCGCCACCTCCTCTACCGCCTTCTTCTCCTGTCTTTGAGACATCTCTAATACTGCCTGGAAGAAGACGTCAAAGACGTCTATTATTATGTACACAATAATGGACACAATCTATAGGATTATGAGTGTATGCAAATTCATTATTTCGTTCCATGCATTACGATGAGCCAGTCCTTCGATGTGAATCGGGCCTGCACTTATATAGTGCCTTATTTCAAAGCGCTTTATAATGGCCTCTCGTTCACCCATTCACACACACATTCACACACCAATGGCGGCAAGCTACCATGGAAGGCGCCGGCCCGCTCATTGGGAGCAATTTGGGGTTTGGTGTCATGCCCAAGGACACCTCAACACATGGCTAGCCGGGGATCGAACCGCCGACCTTGCGATCATTAGACACCGGCTCTACCTTCTGAGCCACAGCCGGCCCAAAATGCTCCCCTGTTGGGCAGTATACACTGGGGCAAATGGCTTGGATTGATGGTATGGCGGCTTTACTAATACAGTGAGGTCATGCTCATATGAGATGTCAAGGGTTTTCTACCTGTTGGTACTCCCTCCTCTGTGCCTCTAGAGTAGTGGTCACCAACGCGTCGATTGCGATCGACTGGTAGATCTTTGAGACTTTGCCTGTAGATCTTTGTCTGACTTTCCCTGTCCCAAAAATAATAGAAAATGAGCCTAATAAATACATAAATAGCCTACGTTTTGCACGTGCCTCTCTCCCTCTCTCTCTCTTGAGCCAACTGTTGTGTTGCAGACGCTGCATGAAAGTGACCAATCAGATAAGAGAATAGTACTGGTACGTGACTCGCAAATAAATCTATGACAGGTGGTGACAGTTGGTGACGCGAGGTAGCTAGCTTGGTGGAGGTTCCACGCAAGAAAGCGGAAACGTACTATTTCCATCCAGAATGGGAAGAAGAATTTCTCTTTACCTTGGTGAAAGACAAGTGTGTATGTATGTTGTGCAACCAAACACAAGCACTGCCTAAAAGAGGAAATCTCTCGCACCACAACACCAACCACCAGAAATTCAAAGACAGCTACCCGCCAAAGAGCACAATCCGTGCAAGGAAAGTTTAAGAGCTGAAATCAGGGTTGAAGGTCCAGCAATCGCTTTTCACCAAACCTGCTTCTCAAAATAAGGCTGCTAGTGAAGCATCATTTTGTGTAAGTCACCTTTTGGCTAAACACAAGAAGCCTTTTACAGATGGAGAATTAGTCAAGGAAGCAATGGCCATTACCGCAGAGACTGTTTTCAGTGACTTCAAAAACAAAGAAGAAATCAAAACTGCACTACGTGGTGTACGTCTGGGCCCTGCAACAGTGACAAGGAGGGTCGAGTCACTGTCAGAGGATGTGGACAGACAAGTGTTAAAGGACTTGGCACACTGAATATGTCTCACTACAGTTCGATGAATCTGTGGATGTAATTGGACACAGCTCAGTTTGTTGTGTTTGTCCAAATGGTTTTCCATAATGGTGTTCTACAACAAAGGAGGACTTCCTCACTCTTCTGCACTTAAAGGAGAAAACAAGGGGTGAGGATATTTACAATGAGTTCCAAAAATATGTTGGTGAAAATGACATACCCATTCATAAACTAGTTGCGATTATTACTGACGGGGGCCCCAGCAATGCACGGTGCGCTGAATGGATTTTTTGGACTGTGCCGTAATGACCCTGATTTTCCCTACTTGTGAATTCTTCTTCTTCTTCTTCTTCTTCGGCGTATGGGTTGTTGTTTTTTCCTCTCCACTCCACCAGGCTCGGGGCCGAGGGGCTACCCTTTTACCACCCCGAGACCTGGTTGAGGGGCTCACCCGGGCTATATTTCTGGACACCCCTCCAGAAGCCACGTCATCGTCTCGTCATCTAATACCGACAGACCATGCATCCCGTTGGGTGGGTGGTACACCGGGCAATCCAGGATAATATGGTCTGCGGTTTGGTCCTCTGCGCCACACTCGCACGACGCATTTGGGGCCAAGCCCCATCTGTGCATTGATGAGCGGAAACGCCCGACGCCGGTCCGGAGACGATTGAGCCTCACCCAGGATAGCCTTGGCAAGTCCATCCCGAGGGGCTCAGCGCCGGCGACTGGGATGTGGCCGCGGAGTTTGGAGGTGTTAGCCTCCCACTCCGCGCGCCACATATAATCCGCCCATCCTGCCGCACTGATGTTGAGATCTCTGCATTGCTGCCTGAGATCCTGTGCGGCAGGCACAAATGGGTGTCTCGACTTGAGACTATTAAGCTCCACGGCCCGGCAGGCGAGACGTGCTGTGGCTCCCATGCGGCGGAGGCCTGCGGGCTGGATGCCTGCTAGGATGGGAAGGTTATCCACGGGGGTAGGACGCAGGCATCCTGTCACAATGCGCAAGGCTTCGTTTATAGGCGAGTCGATGAGGCGGGTGTGGGCACTGCGACACCATACTGGGGCGCAGTATTCACTAGTTGAATAAACGAGGGCTAGGGCTGCCGTGCGCAAGGTCCTTGCGCCGGCGCCCCAGCCCGAGCCAACCAGTCGCCTCATTAACGCCACACGAGCTGTTAACTTCTTGCGCAGTGACTCGAGGTGTCGGCGAAACGTGAGCGTCCTGTCCAATGTCACGCCGAGATAGATTGGCTCAGCGGAACATGGCAGGGGAGTTCCATCTAGGTGTACTCTAAGCTCACGTTTAGCCTCCCTGTTGTTAAGGTGGAAGGCAGCCGACACCGTCTTTGCCTCGCTAAGCTTCAATCTCCATTTCCGGAAGTATGCCACTAGTGTCTGCATGTCCTGGCTCAGAATCCCCTCCACAGACTGCCAATTTCCAGCAGAGTACACCACTGCGAGGTCGTCTGCGTAGGCGTACTTCCGCGAGAGTGTGTTGGGCAGGTCATAGGTGTAGATATTATAGAGGAGGGGGGCCAGGACCGATCCCTGAGGGACGCCGTTCTTAAGGCGTCGAAGCCTGCTTAGCTGTCCGCGACCGGTGGTGAGGGTAAAGCTGCGGTTACGGATGAGCTCCATGATCATTCTGACCATGTGCCTGTCCGGCAGCAGGCGGAGCAGCTTGCAGGAGAGGCCGCGATGCCATACGGTATCGTAGGCAGCCGTCAGGTCTATAAAGACGGCCCCGGCCTTCTTTTTTGCCGAAAAGCAATCCTCGATGTCTTGAGTCATAAGGGTGACTTGATCTACGGTCGACCTCCCGCGTCGGAACCCGGCCTGCTCACGTGGGAGCAGCGGGTCGACAATTGGTTCGATGCGGGCGTAGATGAGACGCTCGAGGATCTTGAAGGGGATGCATAACAGAGAGATGGGACGGTAACTCTTAGGGTCCCCTTCAGGCTTATTCGGTTTAGGGGTCGCGACAACTAGGGCTCTTCGCCAGATTTTGGGGATCTTGAGTTGGCGCAAGCAGGAAGTGAGGAACGCTCTCAGCCAGGATTTCAAGGCGGGTGCGGCATGGAGAATAAGCTCCGGGCAGATGGAATCAGGCCCCGGAGCTTTCCCTGGCTTTAGATGCTGGAGGGCAGCAGCGAACTCCTCCGGGGTGAATTCACCGGAGATGTAGTCACTGCTAGGTGTTGGGGCCCTCCAGAGGTCTGACACTTCTTTTGCCACAAGTCGAGACGACTCGCGGTCTTTGCCCTCGTATGACCCACTTTTCACAAATTGTGATGCGATTTTATTTGCAGAGATGGGGCAGTGACGGGGGGAGGTTCTGACAGACTTGTGAATTATCACTGTGTGATCCATCAACAGGCCTTGGCTGGGAAGGTCTTGGACTTTTCTCATGTAATGACACTGGTGGGGAAACAAGTCAACTCGATTTGAGCGAAAGCACTTCAGCAACACTTATTCAAAGCATTATTGGACGAGCTCGATGCTGCATACAGAGACCTGCTACACCATGCTGATGTGCGGTGGTTGAGTCACGGCAAAGTGCTGCAGCGATTTGTCGACACGCTGCCCAAGATCAAGACGTTCCTGTCGACAAGGACTCTAGCACTCTGAGATTTCCTATGTAAAGTGCTTTTATAAATAAAATGTATTATTATTATTATAATTATTATTAACTGTCAGACGATGTGTGGCTACTGGACCTGGGGGTTCTGACAGACATAACCGCAAAACTGAAAGCACTCAACCAGGGCCGTTTGGGAGATATGCGAGGCAGCGAGGCCCTGTGCGAAGTCAGATTTGCGAGGCCTTTTATAATGATGTAGGCAACTATTATAACCGCGCGACACGCACGCACCGATATATTGCAAGAAATGTGCTCACATGCTGTGCTGATAGACAATAGAATATCTACTTATTTAGATAGTTTACAACCATGTTTGTTTCATTTCAAACCTTTTATACTCGTAAAGGATTAGGATTTAGGATAAAGCAGTCATCATACCCAACATTAAATACGCACAAGCCATTATTGACATGAATAGAGATGTTACTCACCACCATGTAGGCCTATCCTTTATGTTGAAAAGCTTACAGCAAAAGCAAAAAGACATGTCCCGTTTTTGAGAGTACACAAGCCACTTTCTTTCTATTTTTTCCCCATTTGGTAGTTTTCGGAGAAATAAAGTTTCACTAAAGTTTCTGTTCTCATTATTTTTAGGATAACTAAATCCAGGTTTCATCTTTGGGGGACCTCTTCTAATGATCACTTCTGTAACTGTAGAGTCCATTATGTACCGGCCAATTTACCAGGATCATCATACATGACATATCTGACACTGTAGGCTCGTCTTGCGTTCCATCACTCTCAGCCCTGCTGCTGCTGCTCTGAGTAGCTCCATCTTCCGCCTCCGTATCCTCTACTTCGCCACTCCTGACCATCTGCTGCCGGTGTAGCTGTTGTCCTCCTCCACCTCCGAGACATCATCTTTGCCTCTCAGGGGGGGCTGTGCCGTGCTACTACTAGCATTGCTAGTGCTAGCAGTAACGTTAGCTTCTTCGGTGCTAACGGGAGCCTCACTTGTTTTTAGAAATGTTTCGAACGAACCTCTAAGCGAGGCCTCTAAGCGAGGCCCTGAAGCCTTTTATTTTTATTTATTTTTTCAGCACCCGATTAACATTTTCTTCCTCGGTCTCGTTCCCTCTGCATTTTGTCCGTTGCACTAAGCAGTCACTATGCACAACAAGTGTCAACGCGCGCCCAAAATTCACGTTTGACGTAAGGTGTCATAGGGGGAAATTACTTTTTTCTGTTGCTAAGAATCTCCCTGTCCTACAGGTATGCTAGATTTTAGATATATGATTGACTATGATGTGTGAACATTTAGAAATGTATTAAAGGCAAAAATAATAATATGGTCCCTTGCCTGGCGCTTTGGAGGGCCTCGCCAGCCAGGGTACCAAAAAAAATAAATAAGATATATATATATATTTTATATTTTTTTTATTTTTACCCTGCCTCACGCGAGGCCCTCCAAAGCGCGAGGCCCTGTGCCACCGCCCCAGCTAGCCCCCCCTTAAAGCGGCCCTGCACTCAACTACGAGCTGCAGGGAAAAGACAGACACCTTCCCGACATGATAAGCGCAGTGAATGGGTTCAAGGCCAAGCTCGGTGTTTGGACCACACATCTAAAGAATGGGAGGCTCACTTTCCCAACCTGGAGAAAATGGCATAGGCCTTGGAAGACAATGATGCTTTTCACCCCTGAGCAGTACTGGCAAACATGGCAACAGAGTTCAATCGGTGTTTTGGTGAGTTAGATGTCATGGGAGATATTTCTGCATTTGTCTCAAACCCATTCGTGCCCATTGATATAGAGCAGGTAGTAGCCAAATGCCAGCAAGTGGAGTTGACAGAGATGGTTGATTTACAAAATGACATAGAGCTGAAAGCCAGATCAAGGGACAGTGACTTTTGGGGACTTGTCAGCAGAGAGAAGTTTCCTCTCCTCACTGCATGTGCACTAAGAGTGAGTGCCTACTTTTCCACGTATCTATGGGAAATGTCATTTTCACAGATGAAAATAATCCAATCAAAGTACAGGAGCCGCCTTACTGACAGACACCTCACAGACTGTCTCAGACTGGCTGTCAGTAGCTATGAGCCAAACTACAGCACTTATAGACAGTATCCAGCCACAGCCATCACACTGACTTGAGTGAGCATGTGAAAAGTGATGCTGCATAAGATGACTGTACTTAGCACTGACTGAGAAAGTCCACATTACTGTTCTACTTTATAAAATGCTAATTGTAAATATGTTTGTCAATGTTAATAAGTAAGAATAATAATAAGTCAGTCCAAAAAATTTGCATACATTTTAATGTTGGACCAAAGCATTGCATGTAATTAAAATACAGGCAAATAAAAGTACAATCTTAGCTTCTCTTTTTCTCTCAACGCTTCAATAGGTAGATCTTGCCTTCACCAAGGCTGAGGTCAGGGATCTTGGGCTTAAAAAGGTTGGTGACCACTGCTCTAGAGCTTTGCCCCTCTCCTTTAGCAGTTCCTGCTCCTGGCGCAGAGACTCCGCCCTCCGGCCCAGCTCCTCCTCCTTCTTCAGCAGCTCCATCTCAAACCCCTGGAGCTCCGCCTCTGTGTACACTGGCTTGGTGTCATCCAAAGTCTGGAAAGTGAGTGTGGACTGTAAGTGTGGATGCTATGGAACACACACTCACATATACACACACTTCGTCCTTGAACATACACACGTCTGTAATCACTAGAGCCCGACCGTTACTGGATTTTTTTAGTCTAATACTGATGCCGATTTAATTATTATTATTTTTACATTTTTTATGTAAAACTTCCTTTTTAGCAGTTTTCATATGGAAACAATGGCAAAAGATGCTGTTTAAAAACAATTACACTGACATTCTATCATGTCAGTGAGGCTGATGCACATTTTCAGTGCATTTTCAGTAGAATATGTCCCGAAACAGACATTTCTGTAAAAGGCCAATTATATCGGTGCTCCGATACATCTGCCAGGCTCTAGTAATCAACCTATGTTTCTTTCCTTTCCTTACCTCCCATTCTTTAGCATTGTTGAACTCTTTCTTCTCTGTTGATTTGAGAAACTCTTCCAGGCTAACAAGTCGATCTTGATTGATGTCCACCTGCATTAAAAAAGGCAAAAGATGAATTAGACAGTAATTGTTGTGAAGGAGTGATAGCAGAAAGACAAGGATACTGAAAGGGTGAGAAGTGAACAGACAGACAGACAGACAGACAGACACAGACAGCATCAAGGGGAATCAGATACTGAAAGGGTGAGAAGTGAACAGACAGACAGACAGACAGAAACAGACAGCATCAAGGGGAATCAGCTGAAACAAAGACTAAAGAGGGCCTAATACTGACAGTCTTCATGACATGCTCTCTCATTCTCAGCCTCTCTTCCTCCATCTCCGTCATATCATCCTCCTCATTCTTTGGGTCGTAGACCTTCTCCAGCTAAGGAGAGAGAGACAGGGGAGTTGGCTGTTACTGAACACTGCATATAACACTGCAGCTACTGAGAAGAGGTCGATATTAGAGAGTTGAGAAGGTTCACTACTGTACCTCTTTGGTGAAGAGGGCCTCTAGTTCCTGCTCATCTAGAACACTATCTCCATTTGTATCTGCAAAGAAGACAATTATAATTATATATATATATATATTTTTATACGAGTCACATGACACCAGGGCGGGAAAACAACATCATTGGGCACAATTAGGACATGTTCACTATGGGGTGTACTCACTTTTGTTGCCAGCTGTTTAGACATTAACAGCTGTGTACTGAGTAATTTTCAAAGGACAATAAATCTATACTGTTATTCAAGCAGCACACTGACTACTTTAAGTTATATCAAAGTTTCAGTAGGATAATGTTATCCCCTGAAAGGATATAACAGAATATTTGCAAAAATCTAAAGGGTGTACTCACTTTTGAGATATACTGTATCAGGCCATAATTAGGTGACTGGTACCTTACAGGCCTGTGGTCCTAGGGTATTTCATAATATCATAGCTTAGTATATCATGAGTTCAACATGGCCCATATTAGGTGAGTGGTCTACCCCCCTGTCTGTAGGTCTAACCCCTATCTGTCAATCTACAGCCTGTCTGTAGGTCTACCCTGTGTCTGTCAATCTCACCCCATTTATGGTTATGGGGGCATATCTCTAGGAACACGCCCCATTGCCGCTTGCGGTTATATTTTTTTATTACAATTTCTAACATTTAGTTTATTAGCTCTAATGGACCCGCCCACTAAACCTGGAGCCAATCAAGTGGCAGACGTGGTGTTCGTCATTGAAGGAACTGCAAACCTATTTTTCAAACATTATTTTTGCCTCTTGGTTTGAGTCATGCCCTAACAGCTGCCCCTTCATCATCACAGGTACGTCAATGGAGGCCCTCCTGCAGAGACAGACTTTGGGGGAGATGTGAGTCATTCTTCTTCTTTTATATTTCTCACAAGGCTCTGCCCTGCTGATTGTTCCTAGAGTCAGAAAAAAGACAATCGGTGAGTGTGCGTTTTCCTTCCGTGCACTAACTCTCTGGAACTGTCTTCCATTGGACATCAGACAGGCAGAATCAGTGAAAGTTTTCAAAACTAAGTTAAAGACACACCTGTTTTCTGTTGTCTATATGTCATAGCGTTTTTATGGCATAGTGGCATAGTGGCATTTACTTTGATGTAAAGTGCTATACAAATAAAGTTATTATTATTATTATTATGATTATACGTCATCTCTGAGTGAAATTATATTGGTGGAGCGGTCATTCTGTTTACCTTAAAAATAATAATAATATAATAATAATAACCCCACTGCTGACACAGAGCTATACAAACGCCAGACTGGAGTTTGCCAACATTTACCTAGGGAAGCCAAAATCATTCTGGGAGAACGTCTTGTTGACAGATGAGATTAAATAGAGCTTTTTGGTACATCATTGTAGTGTTTACAAGATGCAGAACAGACCAACTATACCGCCGCTATCTACAGTTATGTAAAAAAAAAAAAAAAGGACACCCCATGAAATATTTTGTTATTTTTTAAGAAATTGACATATCAATATTTGATCTTCTTTCAAACAATATCTATAGATTATGTAATTGAACCAAAAACAATGAAAATCTAACTTTGTTATTTTTTATTTAACAAAAAAGCAACACAGATGCCAATTCCTACATGCGAAAAGGTTAGGACACCCTATGCCCTAATACAGGGGTCGGCAATTAGGTTTGGCCTCGGGCCAAATTTTTTTTGAGCCACTAGATGGCGGGCCCGAATTTTTTTTTTTTTTTTTTTTTTTTTTTTTCCTAACACCAGGGGAGCCACCCCTCCTAAATTTCGTTGTTGGGTACCTGTACTGTAGCAATGACAATAAAGACCATTCATTCATTCCATTAATTCATTCATAAGTAATTGATTGTTAAAAAATGTGACACATTCTAATGCTTTGACTTTTCTTTCGAAAAATGTACACATCGCTAGTCAACTAACACAGCTTGTTTTGTGAGCCTGCTAACAATGTAAAGTAGTGTTGTAGTTAACTAGGTAACAATGTAAAGTAGTGTTGTAGTTAACTAGGTAACAATGTAAAGTAGTGTTCTAGTTAACTAGGTAACAATGTAAAGTAGTGTTGTAGTTAACTAGGTAACAATGTAAAGTAGTGTTGTAGTTAACTAGGTAACAATGTAAAGTAGTGTTGTAGTTAACTAGGTAACAATGTAAAGTAGTGTTGTAGTTAACTAGGTAGCAGTCCAATCCATTACGTTGCAGTATTTTGGCTTGACTAGCAAGTTTGTGTTGTGATTCTCAACAACGTTGAAACGTAGTTTCACCCTTTTCCATAGTTTTGAATAATAAATGTGTGGACTGACGATGTAGCGCAGCCTAGCTTATTCTAATAATTATTTAACATACTTTCATTCTGAATGATTCCCCCCTCCTCCCAGACAAGGTCACATTATTATTGGATTGGTTGTTTGCGTGTCGGGTGAAGTTAGCTAAACATTTAACCTGCTAACTAGCAAGAGAAACATCATGTCACTCTCCAAAGGTGTAAAGAGGAAAGTTGACGGTGAAAACAGGGCATTTAAAGAGGAATGGACAGCGAACTATAATGTTCATCCTACCTGGTTTCATCAACGCAAAGCCGTTGTGAGACTCACATCTTCCGTGCTCACAATGTTCCCTTTCTTTACATGCGAGTCGTCCTTTTCCTCAATGAATGTGATAAAGACGCACGAGAGGAATCGATTGATGCAAAAAAAACCTTGAGAACTGCCTGCGGATTAAAGTGACGTCCATATAACCAGATATCAAGCAAATACTGACCGATGGGAGATGCCACTTTTCACATTAAGTGAGTACCAAGCCTGTCGTTATTGTATTTAATAACCTAATTGTATTTTGTATATTTTGAATGAATGGCTCATTGTAATTATTATCCCTAATAGCGTGTTTGCTCTGTCTTTTCAGGAGCATAGGCCTATGCACCACCACCCCTCGCATAAGCGGATTACTTTTCTTTCTTTTCTTTTTTTCACCGATTTTGTTGTCAATGTTTTTCAGAATATTAAACTGAATTTGCTTTGTTACTGTTCATATGTGTGTTGCAGTCACATATACGTAAACATTACGTTTGAATTATTTACTGAGCTGGTGTTATTTTTTTCAAACCACACACGGCTATTTCAGCACTACACGTTGTCCACCTACTTATGATTCACTATGAGGGGTTCAGCGTCAGTGCGCTTCGGTGCACCCCGCTGCCTGATTATCTGTCCCTGTGTCATTCACTCTCAACATGGATAAAAGTACAATAAGCATTATTCAGGTGGAGGTAGATTCTCTATTCGGACATTATAGGCGCTATATGTGGGACTGTCGGTCGGATATTGTAAAAAAAAAAAAAAAAGGAAATAAAAAAAAAAGTGGATTCTCCAAATATTCTGCTGGGCCAAATATTATTGGTGATGGGCCAGCAATGGCCCGCGGGCCGCCTATTGCCGACCCCTGCCCTAATAGCTGGTATTGCCCCCTTTGGCTGAAATAACCTAAATTAGACATTTCCTATAAGTGTCTACCAGTCTCCGACATCGACTGGGAGAAAGCTTTTCCCACTCTTCCATGCAGAATTCTTTCAGCTGTGTGATGTTTTTATTTATCAATTATTTATTGCAAAACAGTACACATGAAAAACTCACATTATTACACCAAACAAAATAAGTGTCTGTCTGTTTATTTTTTTTCCTTATCTTACCCCCCCACTATAAACACATGAGTAACCCCCCCCACCCCATAGTTCTTCATTACACTATATTTGGTATATCATAAAATCATAATAATACAACAATTACAGGTTACATTCACATACAACACAGCCTACAAACGCAGTCACTCCATCAACTCTTTTATCTTATGTATTGCAGAGGTCCATGTTTGAATTGTCCTTTCTTTAGCTCCATGTATTCTGGCTATAGATTGTTCCATGTATAGTATGTCCAGGAAAGACAGCAGCCATTGTTTACGCGTAAGAGTATGTGGAGGATTCCATCGTAATGCTAACATATTTTTGACTGCGGTAAGGCCAGCAAATAAAACACGAAACATGGAAGCTGACAGATCCAATGATGAAGTATCATTCAAAATCAATAATCTCGGACAACAAGGTATATGGATCCCCAATAGATTAGATAAAGTGGAAGATGTTAGTTTCCAAAATGCCGCCACCCCAGGACATTCCCAGTACATGTGTAAAAAGGAGCCCACATGACCGAGTGAACACAGATCACAAATTGAGGAGGGTATGATTTTCATGAGGTGGCGTCTTCTCGGAGTGAGGTATAACCTGTGTAAGAAGTTAAAGTGAATAAGCTTATGATTAGGATTTTTGATGTGATATCCAGATTGTCCCAAACAGTCATCCAATCAATATCCCCATCAGAAAAATCAAGGTCTCTCTCCCATACCTGGTGAACAGCAAGAGGTTTACAGGAAGCTTCTAGTAAATGAGTGTATAATTTAGAGACTAAACCCCTTGTCTGTACTCCCACATCTAACATCGTGTGAAGCTCATGGGTATAGAGATTGTCCCCAGGGAACAGCATATGCACGCATGGAAGATCTAAGTTGCAGGTAAAGAAAAAATGAGAACCCTGGTAAATTGTAGGTCATACGCAGATCATTAAACATTCTAAGACCCTCATCATTAGAAATGTCAGAAAGAACATGTATACCTATATCACTCCATTGGGGATATGAAAAGGGAACTTTTCCGGTTAGAAGAGCGAAATTGTGGAAGATAGGAGTATGGGTGTGCCACTTTAACTGAGAGTGAGTAGCCTTCTCTACAGCCAGCCATACTGATAAAAGAGAGGACATTATAGGGCCCAGCTTAGATTTGGATTGTTTAGTAGATAGACCTGAGTACACTAAGTCCTGTAAGCGGTGAAGGGAAGCCAACTTTTCCTCTATCGCTCGCCATGCACGATGCATTACAATCTAACCAGGTTGATAAAGGGCGCAGCACATACGCCCAAAAATACATTTTAAAATTGGGAACAGCTAGACCTCCATCCTGTCTGCTGCGCTGTAGAGTGGATAGTTTTAAGCGAGGGCGCTTGCCTTTCCAAATACATTTTTATATAAGACTATGGATCTTGTCCCAGTGGGAGGTGAGATTGGCAGCTGTGTGATGTTTGAGGGGAGTCTTGCATGCACAGCCTGTTTCAAATCACACCTCTCAATAGGATTAAGATACAGGCTTTTTACTCTGTCTTCCAACTTGTTCCAACTTGTTGTGTCCAACTCGTCCAGTCCGTCGTCAAGGACTGTCCAACAGAGTCCTTTTCCAATCCTGTTCATGATGCCAAGACCACATACAACGTCCGGCAAATACCACCTTGTCCAGACAAACAGTAGTACACGTTTTGAGTGCTAGTTAACTTATTCACACAATTACTAACATAAGTAAATTTAAAAAAAATTTAAAAAAAAAAGGAAAAGGAAAAAAAACTCAAGCACACTGGATTTCTTTCTACTTTCTTTCTTGCTACACATTTATGTAGGTAGATGCCAACATTTTGTCATGATTTTAATGACCATTTTAATCATTCATTTATTTTGGTTTGTTATTGATGTTATAATAACTTGTGCCTCCTCCTTAGAGAGGCATCCATTTCTCTGTCGGAGGACCGTCTGAATCCAACCCAGACTACAGCCAAGACCCCTTTCACATGGTCCTAGTCAGGGGCATTGCACTTCCTGGTGAGAAGCAGAGAAGGTACACACATACAGTACAGTACAATCGTATTAGTACTGTACCAGTTAGGAGTCACTTCAGACATCAAACCTCTCCTCCCCTCCTCCAAGGATTGGTTCATAAATTTATTCTAGAATATCTCTTTCCAGTTTCCTCAGGTGGGGGCCCAGGCCCTCTCAAACCAGTGTTACCCCCCCCCCCCCCCCAGCCCCTCCAGGCCCTGCAGCCCCTGCCTATCAGTCAACCTCCTCTAGGGCCTGCTTCACAGGCACCACCACCTATCAATACGGCCCATCCATACCAGGTACCAAACTAATCCACAGAGTAGGAATGCTCAGCGGGGAGGCTGGTGAGGTAGAAATCAGAGGACGGGCTCATTGAAATGCATGAAATGGAATGTGGAATGGTACCATTCCTCATTCCATGCATTACAATGAGCCCCTCCAATTTCCACCAGCCTCCCCTTTGTGCTCAGATTCAGTGGAACTTTGTACTGTTTTTGTTGTTGGAGCATGGAATGTATAGTATTACCTCAAAATAGCTGGATTCAATTCAATAGCTGGAATGACAATAAAGTTGAATCTAATCTAATCTAAAATTCACTGGCTTCTAGTTGACACTGTTGTCTCCTCCTTCCTCCTCTTGGCCGCCTGTCAGCCTTCACCCTCGCTCAATGCTGCTCAGGCAGCCGCACAGATGGCTGTGGAGGCGGCCAACAACCAGAAGAGTCGCTGTGAGTCGCCTGCACCGTCTAAACCTCTTATCAGCAACATATTTTATCATTAGCGTTGCATCATTGTTACCTTATATTTGTGTAAGATTGTGTCTCTTTTACCCCTCAGTCCCAGGAATGGTAAATTCCGGTCCTCCCTTCAGTGGCCAGCCAACGCTCCCGTCTGTGGTAGGAGTGAAGCTGGCTCCCTCCAGCCAGCCCAGCCTATCAACTGTCACCACCGTTTCAACACCCATGTTGCCGCAGCAACAAGCCCCTCCCCCTCAGCAGGGGTAGCCCCCGGGAAAGCCACCGCCCATTCCACAGCCACAGGCAACACCTCAGCAGCAGCAGCAGCAACAACAGCAGGCCAACCCCAATCAGCAGACCCCCCCGTCATCACAGCCTGGCATGATGAGAGCCTGATCACTAAATTGTATCAAAGCAGTATACTCCTATATGATACATTAATACCCTAAGGCCCGTTATTTTTCTAATTGTCATCACTAATTGTCTTGTTACCACTCTCCTTTTCTCTAATAGGCTGGTGTGTCTGCAGCTCAGGCCAACTCAAATCCCATTGGACAGCAGCAATCTGCCAATAAGATTGTTGCATGGAGCGGGGTGCTGGAGTGGCAAGAGGTGAGGGAAACTATAACTTGGTCTAAACATGGATTTGTTTAGCAGCTCATGTGTCAACTGACAGGGTTCAGGTTAGATTCGGTTTGTATTACTTGTTGTGTCTAACTGGCAGTTACAGCAGGTTGAAGGATCCAACCTGCTGGGCATAAATGACCTATACGTCTGCTGGAAAAAAACCAACACAATGCAATTGTAATAGTGGACACAGGGACTACACCAGGCCCAGAGCGATAGGGGATTGATTAAGTATTGATCAGGTATTGATTCCTTGAAGATGAACAGTGCTGGTCATTGTCCCTGTAGGATCTGGCATATCGACCCTCTTTCCACTGCTTCGTTGTCAGGGCAATTTCTCATGTTCGGTAGTTTCTGCATGGGGCTTTTAGTCAAACAATCCCTCACTACCCCAAGGTGTGAAACGTTAGCCCTACGGTCGCTCTGTATGCTAACTTCCAAATCTCTACCATTTCTCTAATCCTCCCCCATTCCTCTCCTCCTTCCCCACCCTCTCCATCCATCACTTCAGGAGCCCAAATCCTCATCTATGGATTCAAATACCAAACTCACCCACTCCCTACCCTGCCAGGTGCAGGTCAACCAGGGAGAGAATCTGTGAGTAGTAAAAACCTACAAAGTGGCCGCTCCACTGATTGCTCTTTGCATGTGTTGCTGTGTAGATTGAGAATTATCGGGGGCTGTTGTTTGTGTTGTTGTTGTTTTTTTACATGTTGTGTCTCCCAACAGAAATGCAGACCAGTGGCCACAGTTGCTGATCATGGAGATGATCCCACAAAAGTTAGTCAAGGCAAGTTTATTTATATAGCACATATGTGACCGCGTTTCATTAAAAGGTCCTCATGTCGGGAATTGTGAAACCTGGCAATCGAGCCAAACAAGTCTTGTTGAAAATGGCATAGGACGAAAATGTAAGCGATGAAGAACCCATTCAATATCATAACCAACAGTTTTACATTCACTAAATACCTACAGTTAGTTAGCAAACTTGGGGGGGGGGGATACTCCCCACTTCCTCATAAATAGCCATGTGCGTGCGTGTCTGTTTGATGACAAGACTGCTGCCACCAAGGACTATTAACAGAGAAAGTTTCGTCGATTTTGCTTTGTTTTTGGGTAAGTGAGTTACATGCGTTGTTTACTAAGCTGTGTGTATGTACAAGTTTGGATGTTTCTTGTCGACATTGCATAGCCATGGGGTCAGGGGTCACGCACGTTAATAGGATTTAAGCAATCTAACAATTGTGCTTTTGTAATGAATGGTAATGTTGTGTGGAATCAAAAATAATGATTCATTAATTGATTTGTAGACTTATAGGCTACTGTGTAGAATAATACTGTGGATTGAAATGATTTCACTAGCCTACTTCTTACAGTACAGGATGACTTCAACAAGTAGGCTACAGTACACTATCGTTCATGAGAGTCTATGGCAAGCCTACACTATAGAAGTGTCCACACCACTGACCTGAAATTTGTGTTACAGAATGACGAAGGTGAGAGGTTCTGAGAGATGAGACCTTGATGTGAGTCACCAGCACTTCAGGTATTTGTCATTGTTGTTGTATTAGCAATTCTATTTTAACAACATAGCAGTATTTTGTAATTGTGGTGTGTTGGTAACAGTGGGCAATCATTTTAAATGTACTGTCTTCTTTTTTTGTTACAGCTTTGATGCCCAAATGGGATGGGAAGGAACTACACCGAAGTCTACACTAGATGCTTTATGGACTAATGATAAATGCATACACACGGACACAACATTATCATTTTTTACCATTCTATTATTGTATTTCTATTATTGTATTGCTCAATTGTATCTTGCCTAATTTCTTCTCTTGCTGCCGCAGTTTTCTCTTGCTGCTGCAATATCGACTGAAACTGAAGCCATAATAATGTTACTCTCTTGTACTTGTGTAATGGGATGTAATAAACTTTTGGGACACATGGCAATAAGGAGTAGATAACAGGTAGTGTAATGGGGGAGTGGTTGTCTTGAGGGAGTGTTTGGGGTGGAGTTAAGCAGCTATTGTTCCCACCCATTACCTACCTATGAAAAAAGGCTGAAAATACTTTGAGGGCGGATATCTCGGCTTGGTAATTTGGGGGGTATCAACATTCAAATATCCATGACTTCTTCAACTTGTTTCAGATTTCAATGTATGGCACATCATTTCAAAGCTTACAAACTACCCCTTCATAATCGGGAAAAAAATGAACAATGGTGTTGCCAGACTTGCAAACTTGTCACATATCTAATTCTCAATATTTTTTATTTTAGATAATAATAAGCAGTTTTTGCTGTTGACTTAATCTGGGAGTTAAAACTTAAGTCTGAATCTAAAATGACAGCTTTTTTTTACCAGCCGGCCCGGCCGAAAGCTACCATCGAACGGCCCATAAATCGGGGACAGCGGCCCATTGGTCAATTTTCTATACAGACACTGGGCTGGCCCAATCAACAGAGAGAGAGAGAAGGGGGGGGGGGGTCAGGGGTCACGCACGCAGCACCAGACCTCCGTCTCAGTTTCGCGGTAGTTTTGGGCCGAGCCGGCCGGCAAAATAAATTTAGTTAGCCTGGATAGTGGATACTGAGAGAGATGGAGCGCAAAAGCACACAAAAACGGAAGGGAGGCTGGGAAAAACTTAGGGAGAAAAACAAAAAGAAACTCGAGGCAGATGCATGCTGTGGCGAACTCAGGCTGTTTGAAGGGCAGGAGCGAAAAGAAAAAAAGGGCACTTACTGCACAACATGGGACCCCATCAGTGCACATCCTCTACTTTTCGCCACTCAAAAGGGCACTTAAGCGAGACGTTTTTCAACCGTGGGGGCACCAGGAGGGGCGGTCGCCCCCCCTGCCCCCCCCCCCCTGAGTCCGCCAGTACATTAGGGACATGTTTACCACAGCAGCAACAGCAACAGGTTGAAGAGGAGGCTAGCAGGGAGGAGCGGGAGCAGGGTACAGATACATTATGAGATGGCATTATTGTTATAGTTTGTTGAAGTGGCTGTTTTCCAGATATGCTGCTATCTCTACATTGTTCTACAGTAAGTAAAAAGGTACTAATAATGATGCAATTATTACTACTACTACTAAATGATCACGTCTTAGTCTCACCCTTGTCTCTGTCTCTGTTTCTCTGTCTCTCTCAAAGGTCGCCGTTGCCGTTTGTTTGAAAAATTTCACTGGACTTCACAGTCTTTCTTTTCCATTTAGCAGTGAGTTCACAGTCTATGATGCATTTAATACTAGTACTTAAATATTTGAATTTATTATATATTATTTAATATAATAAAACATTTGAAATTATTCTTTGACTTCTGGTGCTTTTTCTTTGATAACATTTTACTTCTACTATACTTGAGTCAAGTATGGAGATTGTGTACCCCATGGCCACCACCGCCAGTCAAGAGGGAGTGAGTACACTGGTCTACTTGCACTGGTACCATTGCTTACTGCATGTAGTCGTCTTTGTAGTGGTTTGGGGGAATACTACAGTTTGTCATATGACTGTACAGCACAGTATATAAGACGAGTATATAAGGCAAGTATTTTTGTGCTGGTGGGTGTGGTCCGACCGATTGGGGTGGGCCTGTCTGGGCCAAAAATGCCAGGGCCTCATTTTTGTCCCAGTCCAGCCCTGGTCCAGTAGCACTAGGACTAAGACTTTTGCTGCATCAGTGTATTTTTGGAAAAGTGCCTGATAGAAGATAACTATTTACAATGTGCAATAAATCCACCACAAGACAGCTAAATACTGTTTTGAAAAAAGTTTGTGGGTAGTGAATCCAGGCAACAGGTGGAGGTTTTAAGGTTGTGTGCTGTTTCTTCAAGAGCCTTAAGATTTATGGTTTTAAAATATGACATTTTAGTGATACTGCTTTTGTGGGCTACCGGAGATGGAAGCTTGTTTCTATTTTTCATAATAGATTGTCTGATTCTTTTTATTTTGTTAGTAAAAAAAGATCCAAATTCATTGCATTTTTCAGTGGAACGGTTTGACGCTAATTGAGCCTTCGGTTTGGCAAAATAGTGTCAAAATAGTGTGTATTATTAACATCCCTGCTAATGATATCAGAGAAGAACGACTTTCTGTCTCTATTCAACTCCATGTTATAATAATGTAGTTTCTCTTTGTACAGCTCCAGGTGAACATGAAGTTTAGTTTTCCGCCATGTACATTCGTGGAGGAGCTTTCTTTTTCTTCCTCTTTTTTTTTTTTTTTAAACCTTTATTTAACCAGGTGACCTCATTGAGATAAGGAATCTCTTTTCCAAGAGGGACCTGGCCAAGAGGGGCAGCACAATATGGAAGCATATAGCTGAGCCCTTAACCACCGCACTGACATAATTCATATACACCATACAGGCTACTGATTAACAGTAGGCAAATGCCAATTGAACAGATGTATTCATTATCCTATCTTAAGAAAACTAATGTAACACTCTCATCTGGGGACTTACACGGCAAATCAAATCAAAGATCGACAAATCCCTGATGAAAGGGAGATATGACTGCTCTGATGAATTAGCTATTTCATACATTTTCTCTATATAACGACGTCGATCATTGATCGGAAATGACACTATAGTTATAATAGTTTGCCTAACTGGCCATCGGATTTGGGCTCCTAATATCTAAAAAGCACTACGATTTTCTTATTTTATCGGATTAAAGTAGCAAAGACCAGAAATGTCCATTGACCGCCAGTCAAACTTCTACACTGCTATCACACAAAAAGGGGCGTGGACATGACGGGAGAGCAAAGTACCCGGATGTGTTTCCTAGAACATGTCAATGCAATTGCGTTTCACCGAACTGCATAGAGAGTTTGAGAGTTTTGTCAGCTACAAAGCAGCGCATGACTTTGTCAAATGGCTTTGCAATTGCGAATCACATTATTGCATTACAATTTGAATATTGACTCAAATAACGCAGGCAAAAGTGGCAAACGAATATGCTATTTTGGGATTGCAAAGTTATTTGCACATTAGAATGAACTTTTGAATTTTGTCAGCTACAAAGCAGCGCATGACTTTGTCAAATGGCTTTGCATTATAATTTTAATATTGACAGCGAATGTGCACATCGGGTACATGAAAATGCAAATGCAAATCATTAGAATTGCATTTGAATTTGAATATTGTCTGAAAGAATGCATGCAAAAGTGGAACATGCAATTGCAATCTCATATTGCATTGGCATTTGAATTATGTCAGCTATATGCTTCCATAGCACAAGGACGCAGGCATACATTCAATACACAGATAGACATAATACAAAATAACAAGAAATTAAAAGCAGGTTTGGGCAGGCACAGATACTGAATTAAAAGCAATGACAATTTCCAATACGTTCACCTTCTAAGACCTTTAAAATCGTTATGAAAGCATCATAACTGATTAGTTATTTGAATTGTAAGTCTTTCTGGAGAGTGTTACGGGCAGAGGGGGCAGCGTACTTACTAGTTGCCCAGCTCAGTACGAGCATGCGGAACATGCAATTGTAGAGCTCTTTCTTTATCAGAGATTAATTCGATTTTGACTGGTGCAATGTCAATGTTTTTTTTTTACTGGTGAGAGTCCTTCCCCTCCCTCCTTTTTATCCAAATGTTTGTTTGTCTGTGTTTCTAAGTGTGTGTTCAGGAATGGCAGGAGATTATAATGAGATATGAAAATCTAAATAGTTGATAGTTGAAAGAAAACCCTCGGTCCACTCTTCAGGAACACTCAAATGGTTCAGTTTCTCTTCACAAACAAAGACGCTCAGTCACTCAAAGGCCTGTACCGCATAATGGCCAACAGATTTGTGAGTACTACTAAACGTCCCATCACCGTTGTGTCTATCATGAGTCCACACTCACAAGTGCTGTCCCCTAGAAGCCTCGATGGATTAAACAGATGTTTCTGTGTTGCAGTTCTGTGCAGGAGCCACTAGAGGGGGCACTGTGCCTCTGTATCTTTTGTCAAACAGCTTGTGTATGTAACACCCTTGATCACCAAAGGAAGGAGGACAGTAGTGGTTGAGCATGACTCTGTTCCAAGTGAATGTGTATCCGCTTGAATGGTTTTGTCTGACAGTGTGCCAGAATATAATTACATATGAATGAATGCCAATGCGGAGGCCTAACGCTGACATCTCACCCTGCCTTGACCTCTGACCCCTTGACCTGTGACCCCTGCAGGTGGGCTGCATGCTATTCCCCCACAGCACCCCCTGTGAAGTGCGCATGCTCATGCTGCTCTACTCCTCCAAGAAGAGGATCTTCATGGGCCTCATCCCCAACGACCAGAGTGGCTTCGTTAACGGGATCAGGCAGGTCATCACCAACCACAAGCAGGTCCAGCAGCACCGTTCGGTGAGCAGCGGGGATCCTGGGAGAGGTGGGAGTGAGGGGGAGGGGACTGGGAGAGAGGGGAGGTTGGAGGAAAGAGCCTGGGATCGAGGGATATTAGGAGGGGGTGGGGGGTAGCACAGAGGGGGTGGGGGGTAGCACAGAGAGTGCTCTCCAGAGCCTTCACGGCATCATGTAGGGATAATTCCTGCTAAGCGTTTCCAGTTTGAAAGCATCGTCACCCCCTATTGTGCATGTCAAAGTTCATTAGAGCAGTGAGATGCTAAGTTCACACAGGGCCCTAACAGTGTCATACACATGCAGTAAACATGTCAGACCCTCTCATCCTGTATAATACACCCTTAGGCCAGAGTGTTGTTGCCTCCAGGTAAGCACTCTGCAAGCTTATGTCGTGTCAAAAAGACTGCAGGCCTCATTGAAAAGGCAACCTGTCTGTGTTCTAGATTACCGTAGTTACATTCTATCCTTACAGCCTTTCTGTTCCCATTAAGGTTGATGTAGCCTGTTTGTTCATGCTGCTAATTTTATGTGTTGGTGGGGGGGAGCACTAGACCTATAGGAATGTGTTAAGTAGTGCGTGTGAGTGTCAGGGCAATTACACTCGGCAGTGGACATGAAATTATAATGAAGACTTTTTCATGATATATTCAAAGCTGCATTGCTAATGGGGAATTGCTGTGGTAATCTCAAAGGGATAGTAGGGATTGTTGAGCTTTCTTCAGCTGCCTCCGGGCCTAGCATTTAGACATACCAGTATGCATGATTGGGATCAACTGTACGTTATCAAAAGCATAGAAAACTGCTTTCAAAATGTGAAAAAAGGTGTCTGGATGAGCCTACAACAATCCAAGTATGTGGAAAATGAGGTCCAATATTGAAAAACCAGAGCTATCCTTTTGACTTGATTAAGCAATTATTTAATAAGGTTTTTTCTTTGCAGGAGGCTCTGGGGTAGTGTTGTGGGTTATTAAGAGTCTAAGCTGCGTAGAACCCTATTGTGTTTGTGTTTGTTAGCGTTGGCTTGTTTTTTGCATTGTCTTGCAAAAATACTTTTTGAAATGTTACGGCATAGGAGTTTGCAAATTGGCAAGATGGTAAAAGGCCGTAGGTTAATTTATCTGTCTCTTCACAAGTAAGAGAAGTACAAAAATAAGTAATTTGCATCATGGACCCAGAACTTCTGCCATATAAAATGTTGTGAACTGATGGGCCAGTCGGCATGAAACTTCATATAGCATCTTTGGACCCAGTTCTGCCAAGGCAAAGTCATTCAGCCATGTAGCTCAAACAACATGGCTGCTCTGAATCAATGAATCAACTTTAATCTGGTCTGTGCTATAATTGACAAGCTTAGAAATTAGACATGACTTTGGAGGAGAAGATGTTAAAAGTATTCAACAACATTGAAAACATAACAGAATACACCATGAGCATTTCTCAGACTTTTCAAAATGACAAGAAATGCTAAAAGAACTCAAAATCGGTTACTCTAAGCACATTGTGGCAATTTTTTCCCAAGTATTCTGTTTGTGCCCTGGAAAATATGCGATATTACGGCATAGCTGCTTGCAGCTACATTTAGATATTGTTTTTTTCCATCTTCCTTTTTGGAAGACAAAATTGTCCCAGAAAAATAGAAATGATATGTGCGCTAAACCTCTGCAGTGTGTTTTTTTCAGACTGTTAGGCTTAACGGTGCCATACAGAAGTGTACAGAGAAGATAAGAGGAGGGAAATCGAGGAGAGGGACGGTTTTTATTCTCTTTAAAACAAGATTAGGTGTGGAGTGTCATCCAGTGTCACAGTCAGATTATGGCTCGTCTTGCTTGCCAAATTTACAGCTCCCGCACTCATCTGGCCGTGAGAGACTAGGTGATGAAAGGGTCAAAGATCACGTCTTAGCCAAGTCGGGATAAGCAGGAACGGGAACGATTTCACCAGCTATTTTGTGTCAGATTTGCATGGCTTATTTCAGTTGAGAGATGTAGAGTACAAATGGGAAGCGGTTCTGCCCACTGGATATAATGGCCCCTCTCATTCTCTGCTTGACCACTCTCCTACAGTTGGGCTCAGGGGGTCCGATGCCACCTGGCCAGGTTCCGACCAATCCCAATTTCCTCAACAGGCCGACGGGACCCATCCCCGTCTCCCATTGCAACGTCCAACAGCAGGTAAGCTCACTGCAGCGTAGCATCTCTGTTCATGCTCTCTCCCCCCCCCCCCTCCTTCACACTGATCCTGGCTCCACCTCCTGTTCCTCTGGTATCCTGCTATGACTGCATGCCTTGTTAACCCTCCCCTCCTCCCTCCCCCTTCTCTTTCTTTTCTGCACCTCCACCACCCCCTCTTCTTCCTCCTCTCTCTTCCTCTCTCTTTCGTCTCTCCTTTGTTCAGTCTGTGGTGGTAGGCATGCCCCCTGTTAGTCAGGTCGCTATGATGGAGGATCAGCAGAGACAGAATAACCTGGTGAGAGTTACATCACACACACATGCACACACACATGCACGCACGCACGCACACACACACACACACACACACACACACACACACACACACACACACACACACCACTGTGGGTCTGCCACTCGCTTTTCGGCTCGGAACAGAGTTTACAAGGGGTAGTGGTTGAAATCTTCCCCTATGAAATGGGATAACCCTTCAAGACCCTGATACACTCGCAATTCGTTCACAACTTAAGTTTCATGCGATCAATTGATCAAACAAGTCATCAAATAAAAAAGAACAATGCTTCATTACCAGGCCAGTTCATGACAGAATAGCGGTGCTCTGTAGACTAGCAACCCATGCTCCTACCCTGCCAGTCTGCACTGATATAGAGGAGCGGTAACAAGTGCAACAACTTGCAGTTGGACTTAAGTAACATTTTGGGCGTCATAATATGTATATATATAACAGGCGGGACTGTCATGCACAAATCAGCCATAAAACATTGTTGTAACATTAGATAGATAGCTAGAGACCGATTTTTTTGTTATGCTTGTTATAAAGAAAATAATTATTTAAATATTATCGAAAATGTCTATAATACATTGAAATGACATTAAACTAAGATAATTTGATGTTTATCATAATTTATAAATCTTTATTAACAAAGAAAATAATTACATTTGTGGTTTTCTTTTGTCGCTTGTGCATTCCGCCACTATCTTGCAAACGATTCGCACAGCATTCTGGGAGATTTCACCACTCGTTTTTAACCCTCGGTTTGGAGTGTGCATCTGTAAAAACTCTGTTTGTAGCCTTACCACTTGGCCCTACCCCTACATGCCAACAAGAATTGGGGCACCCCTACCCTACACGTGAATGCACAAAACGGAGGGGTAGGGCTAAAATGTTTGCTAATTTCAGCACCAGCGTGGTGGACAGCTCCTTTTCCACTCTGCATGTTTCCTCTCTCGCTGTCTCTGACTGGATGCACAGCCTGCTCACAGCATAGGTTGCCTGGCATGTTTAGGGTTAAGAGTGGCACACTCAGTCTAGGTCCTCAGGCTAACATAATTCCAAATCAAGTGCAAATCTCTTTCCACCAGTGCACCATTTTTCTGTCTGCTGGGGTATGAATCACCTTCCCTTCAAGTCTCCCTCCTGGGTGCTCTTCTCTCTCCTACCCTCTTCTCAACCACTTAAACTCTCTTACACTCATCCAGATGACAATGAGAGCAGCCGGCACAGCCAATCAGCAGGCACCTGTCACCAGAACTCCGCCCAACCAGGTCGCTCAAGGAGGACAAGCCCAGCCTCAGGGTGTCAAGCTCCGCCTTCCGAACCCCGGAGCCAATCCGCAGCTGCAGCAGCCAGTAAGACTGGAATGCACCAGCTGACTATCCATATCATATCACGGCCGTCATCTATATTTTACATGTCTTCTTATAAAGAATTAAATATTTATTAGCAGTTACCTACCTGAAGCAGTCTATGACTAGACCTCAGGCTGGGAATGTCTCTTGAGTGTGTTTGTTGATGAAGCATATGTGAGTAGTCATATTGTAGAAATAGAAGTGCAGTCGTAACATTGTTTCTCTCTCTCTGTGTCTCGTTCTTCTTCTTTTTTTCTGTCTCCTTTCTTTCTTTCACGCTCTCTCTCTCTCTCTCTCTCTCTCTCTCTCTCTCTCTCACACACTCTCTCTGACTCTCACTATCATGTCTCTCTCTCTCTCTCTCTCTCTCTCTCTCTCTCTCGCTTTCTCTCTCTCTCTCAGCAGGGTGGTGTGTCTCACATGCAGGGCATGATGCCTCACCAGGGTATGGGGCCGCAGCTAGTCCACCCTACACCAGGAGGGGGCGCCCAAATGCAGGCCCAGTGGAGACAACCTCTCGGAGGTGGGCTACAGCCACACGGGGCCTACACACATTGTACTGTATAGACTGCACACATAGCTCCGAACACAGGACACAATCATTAATCAGGAGCATAATACAGTCTAATACACTCACCAAACACTTTGTTAGGAACACCTGTACACCTTCTCATTCATTCAGGTGGTGTAATGGTGTGAGGAATGTTTTCTTGGCACACTTTGGCCCCGTTAATACCAATCAATCATCGCTTTAATGTCACAACCTATTTGAGTGTTGTTGCTGACCATGTGCATCCCTTCATGGCCACAATATAAGTAAGTAAGTAGCTTAACTATCTCCTGTTTCCGTAGTGTGAGGCGGCTTGATGTACACCCCCTGGACATGACGCTGGTATGTCGCAGGGTCTTACCCCCAATCCAACCCTTAATGCTGAGCGCCAAGGAGGGAGGCATCAGGTACCATTTTTATAGTCTTTGCCGGGGATCGAACTCACAACCTCCCAATTTCAGGGCGGACACTCAAGACCACTGAGCTGGTATGGCCACAAGGTACCCATCTTCTAATGGCTACTTCCAGCATGACAATGCACCATGTCACAAAGCAAAAGTCATGTAAAACTGGTTTCATGAACATGACAATGAGTTCAGTGGCCTTCTCAGTCACCGGATTTGAATCCAATAGAACACCTTTGGGATGTGGTAGAACAGGAGATTCACAACTTGAAAGCGCAACTGAAAAATCTGCAGGAATTGCATGATGCAATCATGTCATCATGGACCTCTCAAAGGAACGTTTCCAACATCTTGTGGAATCAATGCCACAAAGAATTGAGGCTGTTTGGAGAGCAAAGGGAGGCCAGCTTTAGTATAGTGTTCCTAATAAAGTGTTCAGTGAGTGTATATCACAACTAAGGAAACTAACGTTGCAACTAAGGTAATATGCTTAAAGAAGACCATACGCAGTATGCATTGTAGCCAATGTTTGTCTCTGTGTCTATATATTGTGAAATGGGTGAAACTGTGTAGTATATGTGTGAGTCAACAACTTCAGTCAATATTTGTATATGCAGTGATTCATTCTCTTTTGTATTTTCACAACCAAGGAAATGTCTGTGTGAACTATGTTCTTGCCACCCAAGGCTAAATCTGCCTCCCCCTCACTTCTCTCTCTCACAGGTCAGATGCTGATGGCTGCTGGGTAAAGGGGTTCCATAACACAGCCTCCTGGAAACCCACAGGTCTCCAGTGTCATTGAGTAATAGACTCTCATGGACCTTATTGGATTTTGAACACAAAAAAAAGACTACACTTCCCATCAGCCAATCATTTGAGTTTCATCATGTGAGCAGACTGGGAGGTGCACTTTGTCTTGTTTCAACACTTGCTTTTGTTTTCTTTCTTCTTCTTTTTTCTGAAAAAGACACCAACAACAGCAGGATGAGTTCGTACTGTAGAGCTATTGAAAATGATTTGTGGCAGACATGCAAGCACACACTCACGCACGCACGCACACACGCACGCACACACACACACACACACACACACACACACACACACACACACACACACACACACACACACACACACATCCATAGACTCATCCACCCTATCACAAGCTTAATGAAGCCAACCAAATGGGAAGACACCGTTCATTAAACTGTCATACTTGTCTGTAAACGTGCTTCACATTAATTTTATTGTTGATATGAAATGTCTTTTTTATCAAGGTTTTACTTTTCTGAAGTTGAGTTTGACTTATAGATGATGTTGTTTTATTGAGATAAGATAACGATTAATTTTGTCAAGGAGCTGATTGATGAATTGAGTCCTTTGTGAGGGTGTTGTTAGAGTACACACACCGATTGATCTGTGTCTGTTCTGTATCCAGCCCTCTCCATTAGTAGTCTATCTACGCCTGTATATTAACACTGCAGAGTTTCACCCTCATTGTGAGAGGAAGAGAGACTGAAATAGACATACAAATAGATTGTTAAATGTATTTTTCTGCCAAATGGTGTCACAGTGTTAATTTTAACTACACCAATATGTCGTGGAACCATACAGAGCCCCCTTGTGCCAAGTAGTTATACCAGATGGCGTGGCTTGGCCGTGTTTTCCCTGGCATAACGCACAATCAGGCTGACCGCATGCGCACATGGCAATGTGTTCACATTATGTGCACAAAATTAGCTTTGCCCTCATAAACACAACCTAGCAGAAACAAAAAACATTATGTACACACGAACTTCGCCCCACAACATACCAACACATGTTTTTATCTTTTCCCTGTAAACAACACAGTATATACGCAGACATTCTCACACGCACAGACAGGAAGTGATGTCAGTTCCTATCACCAGGGAGACGGAGACGGTTGCTAAGATACCATGACACTTGGTTCTTGTTTTAAAGCTTTTTTCTCAACCTCTCTCACATGGACTCGCACTGACAGAGTCAGTCCCTCAGCAGCCTGCGTTCGTCTCTCCGATCTCTCCATCACTAGACGACCCTGTGAGTTGAGCTTCACATTCTCTTCCTTTTCTCTCCTCTCTCTTCTCCCTGTTTTTCTACCTGTTTGGTATTATCTCTGTGTTTAAAAATGTCTCTCAAATATTTGTTTTACCATATGACCTTTGAAACGACCACAATATGTTGTATGACGCTAGGTCAGGGGTCTTCAACCTTTTTCAACCCAAGGATCCCTTGGACGAGAGACAAACAGAACAGGGACCCCCACATGTAATATATATTTTTAAATGTCTCACATTTAAAAATAAACTTTATTGTACTGTAGCAATGACAATAAAGTCCATTCATTCATTCATTCATTCATTTTAAAGCCTATAATAACTTTTATATTTACTTCATTCACCTTTTCTTTCACCGTATTAACCTATTTATATACTGGGTTATTATAACTTATTAGCCTATATGTGTTTATGATTGATAAAACGTTCATGCATAATTATGATTGGTTATTATTGTTGTTGTTGTTGATGAGGCTTATATTTTCTATTATTATTATTTTTCAACAATGAAACTTTTAGCTTCAGGAAGCCAGGTATGATTGATTGATTGATTGAAAACTTTATTAGAAGATTTGCAGAAGTAGGTACTTGAAAGTACATATTACATACAAGGTCAACTAACAGGATAAAAACCCAAGAAAGCCACTGGCTTATTTCAATTGGGGTCCTTGATTCTCAATGACCCCAATTGAAATAAGCCAGTGGCTTATGCCTACCTCAGTGAGATGACTGGCCCTGGTTGGTGGTACACAGCTTGTCTATTCTGGGGGAGATGGAGGTTGTCAGGCAGAGCATCATGTCATCCTCAGACTGCTGTCTGGAACGGTATTTGCTCTTCAGGTAGGTGAGGGAGGAGAATCCACTTTCACAAAGATAAGTTGTTGCAAAAGGCAAGAGGCTCATCGAGAACTGGGTGAGAGGCTGTGACTCGTACACATTCTTGTGTGTACTGTCTGTGGTTAGGTCGATCAGCTGACCTTCCTCAGCGGCTGTCAGGTTTAGGCGTTGGATGCATTGTCTTTGCATGGAAACCGTATCCAGGCACGCGGGAAGGTATTTTGACTGGGGGTGCTGAGGTGCTGTCTATATACGCTACAGGGAAAAAAATTGCCAGGGGAAAAAGTATAACGATTTCTCTCCCTCCCTCCCTCCCTCCCTCTCGCTGATTGCTCGTTCGCTCACACGCACACAGTGGCATAACGACGGGCCCCAATGCACGGGCAATAATAGTTAAGCACGCACGCACCCGCACACTACAAAGACGTAACGTTAAATATTTTACCAACAATGTGTTGGAATTTACAGTAATTTCCACTCAGCTCACAGTGTCCCACAATGTCCACAAACATGCTGTTGACCACTATATCAGACAGCACTCCATGTCGATTGTTATTGCCTCTAAACGGAAGCCCTTCGCTGCTGAAGAATCGGATGGATCTGAATATCAGTTCTAATACGTTTCTGGCCGTCTGTTGCTTTTTCTCAACAACGTCCGACAGTAGAGCATTAATGGGAGTGTTGTTAAGCTCAGCATCTTCTTCCAACTCCACTTCAATTGTTCTGGCTGATTTAGCATTTTTGCTAAAGAACTCAGAGATTCCCTAGCAAGATATGACCATGTGATCACTAACATTAAAACGAACAAACACATTTTTACATTTATTACAAAAAACACATTTATTTGTATTCCCAAAAGCAACAATAGTTATTATATTGTTTTAAATTATTGTTTGAATAATATTTTTATTTTTTAAATTCAGGCAGGAGGAGCTCCTTCTGCCTGCCGCTAGGGGGTGCTGCAGCACCCTCAGCACCCCCCTTCCCGCGTCCCTGACCGTATCCATGTCTTGTGCTTTCTCCAAGACTCAGTCTCAGAAAAGTACTTCTCAAATTGACTTTCGAGTGCCTCCAAGTGATCAACAATTGCGCATTTCACGTCAGGCGAGGGCACCGCGGAATCCGCGGAAATGCATTGATATGCGCAGCCAGCTCCGCGCGGTAGCAGAATCTCGTGGATAGCTGTGCGTAATTCAAAGACGCGCGCCAATACTGATCCACGGGAAAGCCATCTGACCTCGGAATGGTAAAGGAGCGCGTTACAGCGGCGCATAGAGAAGCAAAGAGGCGGGTTTGTTATTATCAAACTAACTAAATTAGTAACGTTATGCTAGTTATTAATTAACGTTAATTTCGCAATGAAGACCGAACTGCAGCGTTTTAGCCAACACCTAGCTTGCTAGACAGGTGTGTGTTTGTTATTTTCTTCAGCTGACGTTATGTGAGACTCTAGAATCATGGGCATCATTTATTTTGTAAATAGTTTTTGTCAAAAGTAGCTTATTATTGCCTATTAATGCTTGTACTTTACTCAATATCATTTGTTATATTTTTTAATTCTCACTGATTATTTTGGTGAATAATACCTCTAATACACAGAGTACCTCTGCGGACCCCCGGTTGAAGACCACTGCGCTAGGTAGATATCACTACATGCTAATTGGTCTGTTTTAGTGTCAGTTACTGTTTCGTCTGTTTAGTCTGTTTTTGGTTCTGGTGTCCAGCCTGGTTGCTGTCCCTGTGCGTCAGGGGACAGTGGGTCATTGTGTGGAGCTGAGGGTTTATGGGCCTGGAGATGCAGTTTATTGGTCTGGTGGCAGAAGTGTTGTTGGGCCTGATGGGGTTTATGGGCTTGGGGGCAGAGTTTGTTTTACAGCCTGTTGGTGGAGGTGTTGACAAGGCAGTGGAGGAGAGTAATATTATTTAGCTTAACAGTGAGTGAATGTAGTCTGTACTGTATGTATCTGTAGGGCCCGGTACAGGGATGTAGTAGTAAACAATAAACTGGTGGGTAAACCCTGAACATCAATTGGATTGAACATGTGGGTAAACCTTATTCACTCAAATAAAAAGGTGGGTAAAGAGAGTTTATTTGGGTTTACCCTCCACTCCACAGGCCTGGTGGAGGAGACCAGAGGAGGCTGTTGGAGGTAGAAATGTGTGTTTGATATCGTGGGGCGGCTGTGGCGCAGCAGGTAGAGTCGCCGTCTAATGATCACAAGGTTGGCAGATCAGCGGTTCGACCCCGGGTGGCCACATGTCGAAGTGTCCTTGGGCAAGACACTGAACCCCAAAATTGCTCCCAGTGAGCAGGCCAGTGCCTTGCATGGCAGCTTGCCGCCATTGGCGTGTGAATGGGTGTGTGAATGGGTGAATGAGAGGCCGCTGTAAAGCGCTTTGGAGCAGCAAAAAAGGCGCTATATAAGTGCAGTCCATTTACCATTTATGATATCATCATTCCTCATTCCATTTCATACATTGAAATGAGCCTGTTCTCCAATGTCTAACTCCACCAGCCTCCACTGGTAGAGAAGTCTAAGTTTAGCCTGGAGGTGGAGGAGTACTGAGCCTACAGGTGGAGGAGTACTGAGCCTACAGGTGGAGGAGTACTGAGCCTGAAGGTGGAGGAGTATGGAGCCTATAGGTGGGGGAGTATTGAGCCTGAAGGTGGAGTATTGAGCTTACAGGTGGGTGAGTAGTGAGCCTGGAGGTGGAGGAGAGTATTGAGTCTGGAGGTGGAGGAGCGTATCACTCCTGAAATTGGATTTGTCTTGTTGGGCCTGGTGGTCGAGGTACACTTGGCCTGGTGGGGGAGAAGTGAATTGGGCCTAATGGATGTGGGAGCTAAGGAGTACCAGCTTTTGATGGAGGAGGTGTATTGAGTTTAGTGGAAGGTGCAAGCTTGGTTAACTCTGAGTTCGAGTGAGGCTCCTCTTCCTCTACGAGGCGCCACACAGCATCAGGAGTGTCAGGGTAAAGCTTCGGAGCACAAATCCTTGCTTTGCTGGTCATGACAGCAGAATGTTCAATTTGGTATGTATTACAGAGGATAGGAAGGCTTCTGCTGAGGTCCTGCTGTTCCCCCATCAGATAAAGAGCAAAGTTCACACAGGGAGTCGAACACTGCAGAGAGCTCAGTCCTGAGATACTGAGAGGGGAAATGCAGAAACAGCACAAGAAAGAGGAACAGCGTGCGTCCCGCCCTGTCAGTGTATTTGCCTCACTCCACAACTCTACTCTCAACACGCTGCTCCAACACAGCAGAGTGCTAACATATGACAGGGAGCTAGCCTGATGCAGAGGGTTTCACTCAAAGAAATATGGCAACATCCACAGCAGCCACATGATATGAACATAACCCAGGACACAGAGGGAGCTAGCATGTCCCAATATGCTAACGCAGCACAACACAGAATAAGAACATGGATGCAGTGGAGGCTACTAGAGGTAGAAATCGGAGGACCGCCTCATTGTAATGCGTGGAACGGATTGAGGAATGGTATCAAACACAACATGTGTGTTTGAGGGCATTTCTCATTCTGCTCCTCACATTACAATCAGCCCGTCTTCCGATTTCTACCTCCACCAGCCTCCCCTGACATGAGCGTTCTGTAGAAGAACAGAGCTCTAACCACAGTACACATGAGCAGAGATTGGAGATTGTAACCACTCTATCTTCATATGAACTGCATTAATCCTTCCAGCGGCTCCCATCCCTATTCATTTAACGGCCTGTGGTGTCCACTCAATCAGTCACTTATAGGCTGCCCTGACGGTCAGAGCCCCACACCAAAGAGAGGTGGGGTGGGAGGGAGACATGGGGGGGGGGGGGGTTATACTCCACATCACACAGCCTCAGCAGACACTGCGGTACAGACACAGAAACGGAGAGAGA
>NC_137675.1:73132702-73162702 GCF_963989245.1 Nansenia antarctica
GAATCAGCGGAGAAAGGTGATTTTCTTGTTGTTTGTTGTGTTCTCGTCCGAGTCGTGCGCGTTTGTTTATTGTGATCCTTTCTCTGTAGCCCTTAACGCATGTCGGGGTGAAAAATGTTAAAAACGGCTTTATTTGTATTAGATGAAATATCGGTTTACATTCAACGTCTCACATTAAACGAAAGGTTTTTTGCTAATGATTTTGCCATCACTCCCTTTTGCTGTTTCTTGTATTTTTCCATGATCCACCGGAGGCAGCACGATAAGGGGGTTCTGATTCTCTGGTCTGGACGACGCTGCACGGTCCACGCGCTTCGAAAGGGTGAATCAATTTGAGAGAGAGGGGGGGGGAGAGAGAGAGAGAGAGAGAGAGAGAGAGAGAGAGAGAGAGAGAGAGAGAGAGAGAGAGAGAGGGGGGGGGGACATGGGGGGGGAGGAGAGAGAGGGCGGGTTGGAGAGAGATAGAGAGAGTGAAAGAGAGGGGAGAGAAGGCACCGACTCTATACGCTCTGCAGTTTAAGGAATATATTTAAGAAAAAGGTAAGAAATATGAAATGCCTATTACGATAAGATACGTCATTCAGGTGTCGCATTCTGAACAAATCCTGTTTTGTTTTTTGTACTTTGCATTCTCCGCTTTCATAAACAGCAGTCCATGTAGGCTATGTGGGGTATCCTGTCTCACAATGTAATATTATCAAACGTAACACAATCGTTGGATTTGCGATTGTGTCAGTCGTTACAGAATGAACGCTGTGTGTGTGTGTGTGTGTGTGTGCGTGTGCGTGCGTGTGTGTGTGTGTGTGTGTGTGTGTGTGCGTGCGCGTGTGCGTGTGCGCGCGGCGTCGCGCATCAGATGTGAATCGCTTCGATAGCCGCGCTTTAAAGTGGATAGAAAATAAACAGGCCTATATCCATGATTCTCAAAATAATCGTACACATGGATTGTATTTGACCGTACTGAAATCAAATGGGTATAGCCACGAGCCCAGCTTTATCCAGGAACGGATACGAGACAATCGATTTGATTTGTTGGGAGTTTGCAGCGAGTGAAACAGGAAAGTCAAGTGGTTCGTGTACTTCATACTTAATTCATCAGGAGACCTGCGCATGCTAGCCTTGTTGTGGCATATCATGTATTTGGCAATTCAATGGAAAATACGCACATCGATAATGGATGGAAACCTCGGATTATGTGAATTATAATCTGTCTCGCATGTTTATAAAATCAGTTGACATTTTGAGACGAAGACATTATTATTATTATTAGCCTATAGCTTGTCATTCACTTTTCAGTCATCTATTTTATTCGCCACCTCTCTTTAAAATGATAAATACCAACACATTGGAGGATATTTCGAGTTACCATGAGCGGCCTACACATGACTGTGGCATGCGGGTTAAGCTGCGCGCTTCGCCCCTCAGACAGCCCCTTTGGCTGAGAACAAGGAGCATATAGATTAGGACTGATGAATGACGATCTACTGCCTCTATCTGCTACACAATGATACGGTTATGAGAGGATTTAAATGCTAATGTGCACTGTTTCGGGTGAGAGACTGGCAGATTGAGACTCCTGGCAGCCGGTGCTTGGGCACTGCATGATCTCGTAGTTTATGATAGGAGCTAAATTATTAATGGGGTGTTGGAGGGCGAAGTGGGGCACTGGGGCAGGATTAGACTGAGGGTGGGTGAAGTGTTGAGCGATGGGTAGTTAAATTAGAATGGGATTGAACGAGTCCCCTTAAGTACTGGTCCAGGGCCAGTTTTGCTTTTTGTCTTGTAGTGGAGGCTCAAGTAGGAATTCACCCTCAACGTAGATTTTTGGAGCAGAGCTGCAAGGCATTTCCCACTGAGACATGACTGGGATAAAGCTGGTGTTTTCTACTAGAGTGAAATCCCTGGGATGTATTGGGGTTGTGCATTTTGGGAGTTAGATGTGTAGGCTTAAAGGGATGGAAAAAATGGGCAAAGAAAGAAAGAAAGCATTATAGTCTTTCCAGAGACATTTTCTCCTATAGCAAGATACATAATGATTATGGTTGTTTAGATGTCTAATGTTTAGTCTAATGTCCACACACGTAGGCCTCCATATATTGGTCATCCAGTCCAGACAGTCTCATGGCTGTGGTCTCTCAAACATTTTGATAGTGCTAGTGTTAGATATGAATCATAGTTGCGCTGCTTTTATTCCTGTGGAGTAATATGTACCACTGCTTCACTCTCAATTGCTCCACGAATGACTACAACTTAAAATCATTCAACAGCCTCAGCGCGTATTCTTAAACATTCAGTTAAAAGTGTAAAATGTAAGATGATGGTTCGTTTTTATGTTACCCCTAAAATGCCTGTTTAAACTGCTCATGTCAAGCAGTGCTGGATCGTCACATGTGAGGCAGAGCTTTCCAAGTAGATAATCATGACATCCGTCTCCTCGTAGGACCAGCCGAAGTCAGCGAGAGGCCCTGGGAGTAGGGAAAGAATGTCACATGATATCAAATTTGATATGAGGTTTCGAAGCCAAGGGCAGTGTTTTTAAAGATCAAGACATCACAAGACAAGGCCAAATCTGTGCTCTCTCGCTCGCTCCTTGTGCATGTTGCTCTTTTGCCTCCCTGCCTCCATCCCCAAATCTTCCCCTAAAAAAAATGTCCTTGAGATTAAATGAATTGAATTTGATCTGGATCAGGTCAAGAGGTGAGCAATTGTAAGCAAAAGACTGTCAGTGGAAAACAAGAAAATGATTTATTCAGCATCTCTCCCATGGATTTAGGGGAGGCTGCGACGGAGAGACGTAATTTCCCCAAAACTGCACTCCCAAGGCCTATTGGGTGACCTGTGCAGAAGACAGAATAGCAAATCCAGGGACATGCTGCCCTGAATGAGTAAAGGGCTGTGTACTGTTAGGGATCTGTTGTCTGGCACAGCCGTAGTCTACTAGTGTCCGTTTTAGGGTGCAGAGCCATGGCACCTCATGACCTAGTATGCATGTTGTTACGATTCATTAAAAAAGGTTCACATATAATAGCTTGTAAGTTGAATATTCTATTCACCCCCCCCCCCTCCTCCTTCCATAGAACAGCATATGAGACTGAACTCTCTGCCTCCAGTTCGTCAAACTGAGTTGAGATCATCATACTGTCATGATTATCCAGCATAATATTGTATTCATAAACTGTGGAATATGTACAGTACAGTAGCTACATAGATGGCAAGTCTACAGAATGTGTAAAGCATTAAACTGAACACATTTCTACACATGCCCCACAAAATTAAGCCTTGAGTCCTTTTCTGTGACAAATGAAGATGTGGTTGAGTAATTTCAAGTCATTTGAGAAATCAGGCCAGTCAGCTTTTCAAATGTGTAGTCACACATCATCACTTGTGCATAAATGATGAGAGACAGATGAAAACAAACAAACAGGTTAACGAGAACAGGGCAAATAACAGCTGCACCACTGGCCAGTAGCAAATATTTAACTTTGAAATTATACCTGGCCCTCAGCCCCCCCCCCCCCCCCCAAACGCCCAAGCATTTCTCCACCTGAATAAGTCGAGTACTATCAGCCTGCACAACCCGTGCAGTGTGTGTGTGTGTGTGTGTGTGTGTGTGTGTGTGTGTGTGTGTGTGTGCGTGCGTGCGTGTGTGTGTGTGTGTGCGCGCGTGCGTGCGTGTGTGTGCGTGCGTGCATGCGTGTGTGTGTGTGTGTGTGCGCGCGTGCGTGCGTGCTTGCATGTGTGCACATCTGTATGTATGACAGAGAGCAGAGAGTGAGAGAGATAGAGAGCGAAAGAAAGAGAGAGAAAGAGAGAGAGAGGGGGGGGATGAGACAGGAGCTATTCTAATCAGAGCAAGATGGCAGCTGATCTCTATATAAGGTGAACGTGTCATTGATTGATAGCAGCAGGACTTACTGATGTCTACAGGTTGAAGGGAGGTGGAAGTTGAGCTGCTACCATTGCTCAGAGACTTGGCTGATCAGTTTTGATAGGCTGAAAATTGTGGGAACAACCTCAGGCAGTTTCTGCATAATCTAGTGTGATGAACCGAGTCTGTGCGCCTGTGATCATGTCACACATATCAGCTTTTGTGACCTCCTGTGCAGCATGCATTGTCTACTATATCAACAGAGATGCTTTTTATGCTTTCTTCTTTTCGGCGCATGATCTGACATCACTTCAATCTCATAACAACGGGCTGGATATTGCATGAGCACTGACCCATCCACGGCAGAAATGCTAAGCTGCCGCTGATGGCGGAGCAGATATAATTAGCCATGATTGGTTTGATTGAGTCTCCAGCCCAGGCCTTGGTGTCGGCCCTCCAGGGGCCGTGATGACCGCCCGGGCATTAATTATTGAATAATAGTTGGGAGAATGGCAATGGTTAATGACATATAAATGAATACCATAATCCATTGAATTGACATAATTAGAAATTGCTAAATTTCCCCTGAGGGATGTAGGCTCATCGTATCCATGTCTCCTACAGCAGGGTTGTCTAGGCCTGGACTGGGGGGCGATGGATGGGCTTCCCTTCGTGTCCTAACGCAGGCTCAGCGGGGGTGTCAGGCAGAGGTGGGGCTACGGTTCCATCATGTGTCAGTAAAGCTGGTCCAAAAGGCTGTCAGACTGCTGCTCACTCATGTGTCTTCTCCTCAATGTCACTCGGGTAACCCACTACGGTTTGGATCATGTTATTAAGAAGAATCGCTTGGCTAATGGCAGTGGTCAGCTTATGTGGTTTTCGATGGTGTGTTGGCAGAGCCAGCTAGGTGAAGGAGAAGGTGAGTCAGGGGTTTGGTTAGATCCTGTGTTTGTAAATGCGGTTGGAGTGATGAAGGCGGTCAAGCGTCAGTGACCTCACTGCTTTGGAGCTATGGCAGCTCAGATGCATCCAGGCACCATATCTTGGGGGAGTCTGTTTCGGGTCAGTGACGGAATAACAGAGCTCAATACAGCTATGCAGAATCAGGCTAGGGGCCTTTCCTCTCTGTGTGTTGGAGTGAACTGCATGTGTTCTAAGGCCACTGCTACAGTTTGTTTCTGTGAGGATGGGGATGTTGACGACGATGACGATGATGCTGTTGATGACGATAGGACCAATAGACTTTGCCATGATTGCAAATAACCAAAGCATGACTACAGCTACATGATTGACATGGAGTATTTATAGAGAGAGTAATTTTTTAAGAGTAAATCACAGTCAACAACAGTTGTACAGTGTCTCGCCAGTGGGAGGGGAGAGTGGGAGGGAACATCATTGAGAATGACGATGTAGGAGGAGGTCAAGGGTCATGCTGGAACGTGGTGACAGTAAGGGGTGGGAGGACTAGGACCCGGGCTACAGTACTGTACCACACATCCAGGCTTGTGATGTCACTATGAGAGGGTGGCACAATGGGGGGGGGGGGGGGGGGGCAATGAGACATCCCAGTCCAGCCTTGTCCCCTGAGGGTGAGAGAGCAGCTGTATACAGTAGGAGCGGTTTGTGACGTCACACCTTATTACTGCGATAAATCACTGTTTTTGCCCCATGCTTAGGGTGATTATGCTGAGTGCCGTCATGTGAACAAACATGCATGCCGTTGTTATTTAATTGATTCCCTCCTCGCAGTTATCGTCTACAGTAGAGCTGTTTAGGCTGGCTTGTAAATCCAGAGTGTTGACTTATATATCGTGCTTCTGTTGCGTTTGTCTTTTGGTAGTTTTTGGAACTGGGTGCAGCACCAGCAAGTGAGAGTCCCAGCCGGGCCCCGAGTCCCCAGTGTGGAGTGATGGAGCTGCCCCGTTTTGGGAGCTGCAGAGCCAGGCGACGGACGCCACGAGCCCCTGCCAATGTGACGGAGACACGCAAGATGGTGAGTGAGCAGGTTACTATGGCAACCCGGGTCTCAGTGAGAGCTTCCATTTCGCACAGCGTGGGAGAGAGGGGTGGAGAGAGAGACCCGCAGAGAGGAAAGGAAGGGTGGAGAAAGACTGGCCAGAGAGAGGAGAGAAGAGAGGTGTGGACAGAGCGGACGAATGGAGAGAAGCGTAGACAGTAGATCTCCCTAAGGGGGAGAGGAAGAGGAAGAGAAGGGAGGGCTGTTTTGAGGCGAGAGGATAAGAAGGAGAGAGAGCGATGGAGCAACGGTAGCTGAGGTGCGAGTGATGGGCTGAGACCAAGGTGTGAGAGAGCAGCAGATCTGAGAGGAGGAGAGGTGCTACTGTGTCCTGGGAAACAGAGGTTAAGCCACTGTCAGGTGTAGTATCGAGTTATTTTGCTGTCTACATGTACTCTCTCTACCTCTCTCTTTCTCTACCTGTCTACAGTACCTATCTATCTATCACTCCCTCTCTCTGTATCTCTCGCTTCCTGATTTGGTTGACAAAGCATTCTGCTGTGAGAGACACTGTGTCAGTCTTGGTGACTGGTCTCCATGGAGACGTCCATCAGTCAGTCTGTGTCAGTGTTTCTTCTGTGAATCCTTATCGTGTTTGTCAGTGAGAGTGTTTATCTGTCTGTGTATTAGTCAGTGTGTCAGTCATAGGGGATGCTGGGGCAAGGCCTGGATGGATGGGGGGCAAAGTGAGTGTTGCTTCTCACGCAAACATACAAACACACACAAACACACACACAGACACTACTTGCTCATTTTGCCAAAACGCTCTTGACCCACACAGACAATACATAATGTGTGATGTGTTAAGATACGTACAAAAACATACACATGCACACACAAAAACATGCTCAATACACACACACACACACACACACACACACACACACACACACACACACACACACACACAGACAAACACTTTGACACATACAGTAAAAAAAAAATGACCACACAAAAGCAATCACATCAACTTGAAACACAAGGTTCTCACAAAAATAGCAAAGTTCTCCCAAAAATAGCTTGAAGCAACAAATGCGTAAATATTCTGGGAAAGGTCTTAAAGCAACTGAAATTGTGCAGTTTACATGGCACTGTAAATGGCTAAGAGACATTTTGATTAACTGCTGGCTTTGGCTTCCCCCTCAGTGCACAGGCATTGAGTGTATCAACACGCTTAACACCCTTAAATACGGATTAATTGTTCACAAAATCGGCATCTCCCAACTAGGCATGCGGAACAGAGGGGACAGTAATATATGGATTTGAAGATGAATGTGAGCTCACTTAGTAAATGTGAAGAATGTTAACATTGAAGTATTTTGATCCTAGCATGTAATGTTGAGTAGTATGAAGCAGCCAGTGAGGGATTTGTGGATGTGTGGAAGGTAATGTAATGTCTGTTAATGGGGGTGCTTTAGCAGGGGGATGAACACAGTGACTTTTAATCTGCTGCTCTTGGCCCTCGCTGAAGGGGAGGAGGTCTCTCGTCCTGTATGAGCAATTCTGAATAGATCAGGCCTTCACTCTGCATCCTGCATTCTAATGAGAAGCACAGACTTTGTGTGTGTGTGTGTGTGTGTGTGTGTGTGTGTGTGTGTGTGTGTACACGCATGAGTATGCAAGCAAAAGCACATCTAAGAAATATAGAGACGGTCTGTGTGTCTACGTGGGCTTATAGAGTAAATGTACATGTGGGGGAGTATTTGTATGTGTAAGTTTGTGTGTGTGTGTGTGTGTGTGTGTGTGTGTAATTCAGAAAATGTCTCAATGAATACAAGTCTTCCTTTAATTCTTTCAGTCTTCTTCTTCTGAAAGTTCAAGGTTTGACAACCAATCAAAAGCAGATACTACAGTATCAATAACAGAAATGTGTTGTATGTACAGTAAAGACAAATAGACAATAGAAAAAGCACAACATTGTTTTCACTTGAAACTGGTTGCTTGCCGGCACAAACCTCCCCTGTCCTCATATCCCTGTAGGAGAGGGAGAGTATCGACAGGCACCATTGATTTACCTGTGCTAACATCCCGGCTCGAACCCGGCGCAGAATATTTCAATTACCTGGGGGCTCCCACCCCGGAGATCCAGACATAAATCAGGTATTACTGAGGCAACACAAAGGGGGAAGTTAGCACGCTATTAGTCACAGTGCTTACAGCGCGTGCATTGTGTGTGTGTGTGTGTGTGTGTGTGTGTGTGTATGTATGTGTGGGCACGTGACGTCAGGCTTCATTCAGTAACAAGGCCGGTGCCTGCCCAGCTCTCTGTTAGTGCCAGGGATGGGAGGGTAGTGGAGAGAGGGAGGGGGAGGAGGGGGGAGGGGGACTGGGGGTGGGGGCAGAGGCTTCCTCCCAGACTGCCCAGAGCAGGAACACAAAGTAGCGTAGCAGAGTGTTGCCCATTTAAAGAGTGCTCACACAGACAGGGTGTGTGTGTGTGTGTGTGGTGTTTGTGTCTGTCCGCCCCCCCCCAACCCCTACCCCTACCTACCCCCACCCCCCGCACACAAGTCTGTATGTGACTCTGCACCTCCTGCCGAATAAATCGTTTTTTGTTTTCCATTAAATTGGGGGCTGTGTGTCATGATGCAGAATTCTCCCTTTTCATCTATGTAAAAGCCCCTGGTCTTTGGGTCCCAGAGTCAATTTCGCTTGGCTGTTATTCAAATGCTTTAAACGTTTACAAGTGCCTCTGTATAGTGCAGCTTCAGGTCTGCGAGAATACCCGGGGACAGAGATGAGCCTGAGTTGACTACTGTGAGAATAAAACGAGGCGGGATGAGTCCATTAGGCTTGAAATGAGTTTGGGTTCTGTGTTGTTTCTGTATTGGATTAGAATGCGGTTGAAAAGGTGGAGTAATGTGAAGTCTGTATGATAACCGTAGAACTCGAATATGATTGACAAGACGTGTAGGCAATAAGTTGGACAAGCAAGCATTGGAAAAAAACATTTTTTTGTGGTTTCCAATGGATATTCCTAGGGTTTTTTCTGCTATGGTAGCATGGTTTATATTTGGGTAGCTAGGCTTGTATTATTCTGCGTGAGCTGCTTTGCTACGGGAGGGGATAAACAAAGATTGTGGGCTGAGAAATCCGAGTAAGTGAAAATAGAGTGGATGTTTTATGTTAAGCGGCAGACACTGAGGGTAATCATATTAGTGCTGATTTATCATATCCTAAATTTGTCTGCTCCTCATGAGCTGTGCTGTGTAGATCACACTTATGATAACGGAATGCTTGCTCAGTCAGGATGTTTGGAGGAAGTATGGGTAATTATAGACCTCATTGCAGACTTTTGAACCACACTGATTATGTTATTTGTTATAAAGTCCTGCGAGTGAGAATCGTATTGTACCTAGAAGACAAATATTCATGAGATAACAACTATGAATCAAGTGCCTGAAAACTCTGGGGCTGAAATTGTAAAGATGTGTTTGATATACAATACCAGTCAAAAGTTTGGACACACCTTCTCATTCAAGTGTGTTAGTGAAAAAGGAAACTGTGAAAAACTCCCAGCATTCTCTTCTCTAGAATACGTGGGTGAAAACCACTAAAAAAGCAAAAAGTAGCTACTTTGAAGAATCTAAAATATAAAACATATTCTGGTTTGTTTAACACTTTTTTGGTTACTACATAATTCCATAATGTGTTCTTTCATAGTTTGTATGTCTTCAGTATTAATCTAGAATGTAGAAAATAATATATAAATAAAGAAAAACCTTTGAATGAGAAGGTGTGTCCAAACCTTTGACTGGTACTGCATGATTAAACCCATTAAAATGTAGATTTACGTAACCTCCCAAATGTGAACATTTGAATCTAAAGACACTGCTGAGATGCAGCGCTGCAAGTCTTTAGCGATGCGTGCAAACCCTGACAAGGTGTCACTCTGATTAGGAGGGCTAGTGCTCTGCTCTCTCCCCATATCATACAATGGACAGCTCTTCTCCAATCCCTGGGTGTGTGAGCTGCCATCTTGGTGTCTGCCGAGTCATTATTGATGGCCTGCTCCCAGATCCATGCTGTTTGAAGAGCAGGGCATCAGGGAGCAGAGTAGAGACCTCTACTCTGTCTGTCTGCCTGTCTGTCTGTCTGTCTGTCTGTCTGTCTGTCTGCCTGCCTGTCTGTCTGCCTGCCTGCCTATTTGTCTGTCTGTCTGCCTGCCTGTCTGCCTGTCTGTCTGTCTGTCTGTCTGCCTGTCTGTCTGCCTGCCTGTCTGCCTGCCTGTCTGCCTGTCTGCCTGCCTGTTTGTCTGTCTGCCTGTCTGCCTGCCTGTCTGTCTGTCTGTCTGTCTGTCTGTCTGCCTGCCTGCCTGTCTGCCTGTCTGTCTGCCTGCCTGTCTGTCTGTCTGTCTGTCTGCCTGCCTGCCTGTCTGCCTGCCTGTTTGTCTGTCTGCCTGTCTGCCTGCCTGTCTGTCTGTCTGTCTGTCTGCCTGCCTGTCTGCCTGTTTGTCTGTCTGTCTGCCTGTCTGCCTGTCTGTCTGTCTGTCTGTCTGCCTGCCTGTCTGTCTGCCTGCCTGTTTGTCTGTCTGTCTGCCTGTCTGCCTGCCTGTCTGCCTGTCTGCCTGCCTGCCTGTCTGTCTGTCTGTCTGTCTGTCTGTCTGTCTTTTGGTTTGTCTGTCTGTCTACCTGCCTGTCAGTCTGCCTGCCTGGCTTTCTGCCTGCCTGCTTGCCTGTCCGTCCGTGTGTCTGTGTGTCCGCCTGTTTGTTTTGGATAATGATTACCGATGTCTGTCTTTCTGTGAGCATCTAAATATTGGTGCAACCATTAATCTGTATCTACATACTGTAGCTTTATAGAGAATGTCTGTGTGGTGGAAAATCTTATCTATAAAGTAATCTTGTATACATTAATTGCAAAACATTGTCATCTTATACTTATAAACGTGTATGAGTATTAATAAAGACCATTGAGACCTGTTATTGCAACAACTTGTTGTTGTAAAAGGAAACACACTTATCTTGACCATTCCACAGAATAAGCAGAAGAACACCCTCCTGACCGTGTCAGGATAATACTAATACAGTTGTGTAACATCCTTCCTTTGAGACAAACAAAGTCATTAATAAGATATCAAGACATAAGGGCAGCAGCCACCTGATGACCCCTAGGGGGTTGTCCCAAAAAATATGACCCGAAGAAGGATGCTGCCAATGGGAGGTACAGCTGTCAATCTTCACCAATATCTTTCGAATCTGAATTTTGCCAAAGGGTGAGCTGTGACCATGAACCAATGGACAGAGTTAGGAAAGGTCAGGAAGAGTGCATCTAAAGGCCCTATTTAAGGTCATGGATGACTATTGACTATGCATGAGTATCAGTTTTATGCAGACTACTCCAGGTCTTTGTCATGACAATAAAGATATGTATTCCTCTGAAAACCTTGGCCTCCTGAGAATGAATTCCACTACATCTGTCTACTTTTTTTATCTGATATAAAAGTTGGTGAGTGTATGTTAGAGTTTGTTGGGGCCATGCATTTGTATGTGTGTGTTTGCTTGTTAATTAGAGGCAGGGAGAGGGGGTGAATGTGGAAAGGGTGGGTTACAGCTGGGGAGAAGAGTGAGAGTGAGAGTGAGAGAGAGAGAGAGGGGGGATGGAGGATGGAGAGTGTGGTGAATAGGTAACCATGGTAACTCTTGGCTAAGATTTGAATTGAGAGAGAACAGGGGGAGGAATGAAGCCGCAGTGTTCTCCTGTGAGTCAGACAGAGAACAGAGGGTAAAGGGTTAATATGTGTCAGTGTACCAGGTTAATCTTTCATCAAACTGAGAGGTCATTGCAGTATTTACACACTGACTGAACACTGCAGCACACAGGGGGAGACAGAGGGCCAGAAAATAGGAGGGGAGGAAGGTGGCTTAGGAGGGGGTTGAGATAGAGAGGAGGGAGGGGGCCAAGGATGGGATAAGGAGAGGTAGTGGTTAGAGAGAGAGAGAGAGAGAGAGAGAGAGAGAGAGAGAGAGAGAGAGGGAGAGAGAGGGAGAGGGAGAGAGAGATGACTAGCAGGGGAAGAGACAGAGTGAAAGAGAGGTAGAGGCCATTTAAACATCCCGATGCTGACAGCAGTGCAGACAACAGTCAACCAGACGCCAACTCCAACTACTTTCATTCCTCTCAACGGACTCGAACTCCCTCACTAAACATCCAACATCCATCTCAGCTCCCAGCAACCTCCATCTCAGCCTCCTCTGTCTTGTTTGGCACCTTTTTTCATTCTACTCTGCTGGCGGCTGCCTAAAATAACTCTAGCAGTTACTTATCACTCCTAATAGTGGCTACAATTAAAACCAGAGAGGTGGCAATCATTTCAATGATAATATATAATATGTACCGCGCCTGAAATCGATCACCATCCGCACCAGCTGCTGCACTTAAAAAGAAAAAGAAAAAAGTAGTTAATTGATTGGAAGAAAGAAAGAAAAAAAAAAAAGCAAGCAGAAGTTTCTGTTTTAGAGCGCAGTCTGAACACTACTGGTCCTGGTTGCAGAGCTGTGGTATTGGGTTGCCAGTAAGGCAACAGCCAGTCCCAGTAAGGCAGGAGCCAGTCTCAGTATGGAAATAGCCAGGGACTGGTATCCTGTTCGACCAGGGAGATGGTGCTGCTGCCATAGATATGATTCATCACTGTGTCTTTGTGTGTGTTTTAATGTCATTGCACTCTGCGTACGCATTATTGATCAATCTCACCCTTCTTTTGCTCTCTCTCTCTCTCTCTCTCTCTCTCTCTCTTTTCCCCTCTCTCCCCCATCTACCGCCGCTCAGCAAGAGAAATATCTTTGCTCCCCCCATCTCCATCTATTTTATATTCATTCCTCTGTATTGTCTTTCCCCTCCATCTCTCCACTGCTCTCTGTTTTATATGCATCTATGTGTTGTCGTTCCCCTCCCTCCATCTCTCTGTCTGTTTTATATTCATCTCTCTATTGAGTCTTTCCCCTCTCCCCCTCTCCTCTTTCTCTCTCTCTCTCTCTCCCTCTCTCTGAGAGAGATTATTAATATTAATGTCTCTGTCTCTTCTTCTCTCCCCCTATTTTTTCCTCTCCTACTTTTTTCTTTTTCTTTTTTTGTTTTACTCTCGTTCATTCTCCACCATAATTCTCTTTTTTACTCTTCCTACTCTTCCTACCTCTCTTTTGGTCTCTGATCCTCTATCACCCATTTCACGCCACCCCTCTCCATCTATATCCTCTCTCCATCTCTCTCTCTCTCTCTCTCTCTCTCTCTCTTTCTCTCCCTCTCTCTGCAGCTGTTCAGTATTCATCTATTACTGTAGTGTTGATAATTCTCTCCTCTCCCCGCAGCTGTACAGTCATCTATCAGATTAATAATCCCTCGCTCTCTTTCTCCCTCTCCTCTTCTTTTTTTCTCTGCCAAATGCGAATGCTCAGCGTGTCAAATGAGTTTGCGTGTCAAAGTCCCATCATTACAGCCATCATCATTAATAATAGTCACTGGATTGCTGGATGCCCTTATTTAAGGTTATTCAGGTCTGAATAACCTGCAGAGAGGGAGCAACTCTCTTCCGCGGTCTCTTGGAGCTTGAGTTGAGTTAGCCATCTATCAGTGTTAATGCAGACTGCACCATTCGCAACAATCCTGTAGCCCCTAGAGCATGTAATGCTGTGCTAGTATGGAAATAGAATTAACGCTGTCCTCCCAATACCGGTGTGATTCTAGTATGAAAGGAGTGTTTCAGTGCTGGAGTCACAGTGCTGGTGTTCTAACGGTGGCACTGAGACGTAAACGTCCTCCAAGGTCTATTGCTATGACTTACTTGAACTAAAACCTGTTTGCTCTTCAGTGAGCATACTGTAGGTGATGTAAGAGAGAGAAAAAAGGTAAAAGCCAGCTTGGTAGGTTCTGGAGGATTCCAGCATAATAATTGGCCTAAAGAATTGACACTCACCTGCAGTGTGTTGTGGAGGTTAATGTTCCAGTTGGCGAAAGGATTGCAGAGATGTTTGTGAATCTATTATATTTGATGACGTTGCTGTTTATGATAGCGATTTACTGTAAGAGTTGACCTTTTAAGATGAGCGATGACGCACTTTCTAGTGTTTTTCAAGCCATGAAGGTTTTTTCTGTCCTTTTTTGGGGGGGGGTAGGAGGGGGTTCGGTGTAAACACAGAAGCAAGGTCTGTGCTGTACTATCTCTAATATACGTTTTTTTTCTCTTTTCTCTCTTTCTCTTTTACAGTAACTCTGGGATGCTTCTCAAAGGCTTCACTCAAATCCCTAGACAACAGAAAAAAGGAGAGACATCTGTTTATGTGCAAATTTTTATGTTAGAAAAACAAGGGAAAAAAACAACAAATATAGACAGAGGACAAAACACATTGAAAAATGAAACATTAAAAAGAACAAACTGCCACTGGAGAGAATAGGCACAGTAAACATTGTTCAGATATCCATCAGCTTGGAATCAACTCATCAACACCTTTGGGAAAAGGGCAGGGTCATGTCCCAGTTGCCATGCGCATCACCACGGTGACCTGCCTTCCCTGTCCCTCCCCCCTCCTCCTCCTATTGGCCCAGCTGCTATTGCGGCTCCTCCTCCCTGGGCCAGAAGTTGTTGGAGCCGCCTCTGCTTGCCCCACCCATTGCACCTGTTCCAATCAGGCCAGTCGGGTCATCTGTACGAGACAGAGCTTGGATGAGGTGCCGGACAGCATATCAGTCAACACACGATACCTCAACCTGCAAGAGAACACCATACAGGTAAATATTGACACTGAGGATTATGTTTGTGTGTGTTGGTTGCCTGTGAGTTACTGCATGGTACATATTTCCTTAAATTGACTCTGATTCCATTTCTATATGTACATTTGTGGTTGGGAAGTGTAGATTACACTCATTTTATGTGAGTTTAGAGGAATCTTTCAGTGATTCAAATTTAGGGTCGTAAAACGTAAGTCAAACAGACCAAAAACAGGAGGCCCACCATGTGTACTACCAGATTGTGTAGAGCCCCAAGGTAGCCTTTGTGGTTTTACGGCTGCATAGGGAGACCATTAACCTCCATTCACCAATGTGAAGCACATGTATTGTGTACAGTACAAGTAGAAATGGGGCCTCCTGCGATTCTCATGCCATGCATTTCAAAGCTTTACGAAATTGGCTGTACTTTAGGTATTTGTACTTACATTAACTTACATTACCACTATATTCACTGACCTATAGGTTCCTTCGTAATTTATTTTTTGGGCTATCCCCTACCTACAAATCTGTCTCTAGGTTTTGTAAGTATGGTTAATGTTCCAGGGTTGGCAAAGTTTGTAGTAAAGCAGTAATGAAAGCGATATAGTCATAAAAGTAATATCACAAAGCTACTCAGAGAAGCAACTCATTGAACTACAGTACAACAGAGGGAATAGGGGACACTTCCTGGTTTGCTCCTCAGTGGCTGAAGGGATGCAGCTCGTTGAAAATTAAAGAAATAATAACACTATTCATTACGCCTCGCCTTAGCGAACATGTTCTGATTCAGTTTGTTGTATCCTGAAGCCCCACTTGAAATGATTAAAAATCTAAAAATGTTTTAACACCTGAAGGCATCCTAGATTCTCTGGCTTGTATTTTCTTGTCCTACGAGCACAGCTTTGACAGCTCCCACCCCCTCTTAAACACCCCCACCCCCTCCCCAATGCCCCCCCCCCCCTGCTCTACATACGGAGGAGGCTATGGCCTGCCTCCAGTAGCTTCTCTCTCTGCCTCACACAGGCCCGTGGCTACATATATCTCACACAGTCAGAGATTTAAGGGGCTTTTAGTCTCGCTCACTAGCTTTGTGTCTTTGACTCCTCGCCAAATGAGCACAATTTGGACAGCATAGATGCTAGTTTGGGGTGTCCGGGGCCCACAAAGTCGAAGTTTACCATGAAACATAACCCTCGCAGAGAAAAAGATCACAGCTGTTGTCTGTTCGTTTACAAAATGGAGATATCAGATTATGTGTCAAAGCCTTTCAGACATATTCAGTTCTTTTTTAATAGGTGTGAATTTTGTCATCCTTGTTTTATGCAATTGCCCCTTATTAGTAATATGGAGTATTTGTTATCACCCATTATGAGATTTGAGTTGATCTTCATGGTTGCGAAAGTAATGCTGATGCTCTGAATAGCCTCTGTATTCTCTGCGTTCTACATCCGTTCTCTTGTTGTCCCACTCTATCCAACAGCCACTCCAGATGCCTTTACAGGCACCCAGTCGCCAGTCACATCCAGTCACTCATCATGTGTTACATACTAATAGGGATGTACCCAAATACAAATACGTTATTCGGAAAAAGCACAAATATGGAAACAGATACAGATTCTAACCAAAGTTGCTTGTTATAATCCCCCCCCAAAAAGCCATGATTGACATATCTGTGTGTCAGCCATTATGTTTCTTCAAATCGATTCATATCATTGTGGATGGCCACAAGATAAAAATGCCCTTCTGTTTGCAACATAGGAATTCACTAACTAGTCATTTCATTTGCCACACAGGCTGAGAGCTGCCTCGATGCGAAACTCTCACATCGTGAGAAATTATTCACATTTACATAGCGAACTGCAGTAACGTTAAAGGTCCCATATTATGAAAAACTAACATTTTCAAAAAACGCAGCATCATTGGAATTTAAGATTATTTCCTTCAACTGAAGGATATTTTTATATATTTTTAAATATATCTGTACTGTTAGTTTCTATTTCCAATGCAAAACAGAATCTTTCGATTTTCTGATTATTCAATGTCCCCCAGTTAAAGGAGGGGGGGGGGTTGGTAGAGTTCAGGCAGTTCATAAAACTTAAACATAAAATAAAGTGAAAAATTATAATGAAAAGAGAGAGATGAACCATACAGTATGAGGATGTGGAAATATATTATTTCATAATTAATTATATGCCAATATTAATTATAATTAATTTAATCATTTAACATGACTTCCGGTATAAATCACACCCACTTCAGGTCTTCTATCCGAATACAGATACAGATAATTGAATAGATACAGATACAGATAATTACATTTCTGTGCACCCCTATATACTAACCTTACCCCTTTGCCTCTCCACCCACCAGGTTATCAAGTCGGACACCTTTAAGCAATTGAGACATCTTGAGATCCTTCAGCTGTCTAAGAACCACATTCGTCAGATCGAGGTGGGAGCGTTCAATGGCCTGCCCAACCTCAACACGCTGGAGCTCTTCGATAACCGCCTCACCATGGTGCCGTCGCATGCCTTCGAGTACCTCAGCAAACTACGAGAGCTGTGGCTGCGGAACAACCCCATCGAGACCCTGCCGGGCTATGCCTTCCACCGCGTGCCCTCACTACGCCGCCTCGACCTGGGAGAACTCAAGAAGCTGGAATTTATCTCGGATGCCGCCTTCGTGGGTCTCATCAACCTGCGCTACCTGAACCTGGGCATGTGCGGGCTAAAGGACATCCCCAACCTGACAGCCCTGGTGCGGCTGGAGGAGCTGGAGCTGTCGGGGAACCGTCTGGAAATCATCCGGCCGGGGTCCTTCCAGGGCCTGGTGTCACTGCGTAAGCTGTGGCTCATGCACTCGCAGGTGTCCGTCATTGAGCGCAATGCCTTCGACGACCTGAAGAACCTGGAGGAGCTCAACCTGTCCCACAACTCCCTGCACTCACTGCCCCACGACCTCTTCACCCCTCTGCACCAACTTGAGAGGGTGCACCTCAACCACAACCCCTGGGTGTGCAACTGTGATGTGCTGTGGCTCAGCTGGTGGCTGAAGGAGACAGTGCCCAGCAACACGACCTGCTGTGCTCGCTGCCACGCCCCCCCGGGCCTGAAGGGCAGATACATCGGCGAGCTGGACCAGAGCCATTTCACCTGCTATGCCCCCGTCATTGTGGAGCCGCCCACTGACCTCAATGTGACAGAGGGCATGGCGGCCGAGCTGAAGTGCCGCACCGGTACTTCCATGACCTCCGTCAACTGGATCACTCCAAATGGCACCCTGATGACCCATGGCTCCTACCGCGTCCGGATCTCCGTCCTGCACGATGGCACGCTCAACTTCACCAACGTCACCTTGCGCGACACAGGCCAATACACCTGTATGGTGACCAACTCGGCCGGCAACACGACGGCAACCGCCGTGCTCAATGTCACCGCGGCCGGTGACGTCAGCGTCAACTACACCTACTTCACCACCGTCACCGTGGAAACCCTGGAGTCCAACGAGGGGGAAGAACCCGCCCTGCGCTCCCCAAACGAGACCATAATCCGCATCCCTGGTCCCACCCCCTCTGGTCACCTATGGCCAGATGGGGTGCCCACCACTGCCTCCTCCCTCTCGGCCGGTTGGTCCTCCTACTCCCCCCGGGCCACTCGGCCCACCTTCACTGTGCCCATCACTGAGCCGGGTTACTCCGGCCTGGACGATGTGATGAAGACCACCAAGATTATCATTGGCTGCTTCGTAGCCATCACCTTCATGGCAGCCGTGATGCTGGTGGTCTTCTACAAGCTGAGGAAGCAGCACCAGCTGCACAAGCACCACGGCCCCGCCCGCGCCATCGAGATCATCAACGTGGAGGACGAGATCGGAGCCGGAAACAGTGGGCGCGGGAGCGGCATCTCAGGGGGCTCCACCGTGCCTCAGGGGGGCGGCTGTGGCGGGGTCGGAGGAGGCCAGAGCATGCGTCTGCACCATCCGGAGATCGTTAACCTGCCTAACCTGGCCAGAGCGGAGCACCTGAACCACTACTACAAGGCACACCACTTTAACAACAACATGATGGGCTTGGGCATGGGCACGGCTTCCGGAATGGGCCTCAACAACAACAACAACCCTTCTCCCTGCTCCCAGACCCAGAGCACCCCCATCTCCTGCTCCCAGGGCCCCACCTCTACCAGCGGGGGCACCCCCTCGGGCGGCTCCCTGCCCTGCCCCATGCCCCTACCCCAGATGGGCATCCATAGCTCTCTGAAGGGGCTCATGGGCAAAGGCCAGAACCCTCAGATCGAGCCGCTGCTCTTCAAGAGCGGCTCTAAGGAAAACGTGCAAGAGACTCAGATCTGAGAAAAAGAGAGAGAAAGGGGTGAAGAGAGGGACAGTGACAGGGAGAGAGAGAGAGAGAGAGGGGGGGGGGGGGGGGTCTGATTGTACAATTCCCATGGTCAGATGTTGATAGAGAGTTTGCGTTGTGGACAAGGCATAATAGAAAATATGACATATAGAGAGAAACAGAAAGAGAGTCAAAGAGAGAGAGTGTCACACCTGTACTGTGTCTGCCCAACACCTAGCATTAGCAGCTGCTCAGACACTCATCTGCACACACACCAACACACACAGATACACTCTACCAACCATCATATATACCAGTGCATTATGAGATTGACTAACTATGTGCCAAACCTGCTCAAATCTGTGCCAAAGTAAAAGCCCTATAAAACTATATTTTCATCAGCACCCACACAGCCAGAGGGACTATGGTATAGTTAATGTACACACATACAATGAGAATCACTATGTTTATAGATCACCTTGTGTATCAAAAAACGCAATCAGAGTTACCATGTACTGTATATAGAGATCAGATCTGATTCACTTGAAGTTGAAGTTGTCACTTGAAGTTATCGGATGAGTGTTTGGGGCCAGTGCCAGAGCAGTACAGGGCTGCCCACATGCACTCAGTGGAAAGAGAACAGGGAAAAGAAATTAGACCAGTGCAGGACTATTGAGCAGAACACAGTTTAGTGTCAGACAAGCACTGTGCAGAAAGAGGAAACAACAGCAGTTGTGTTTTACAGAGTGGACTCTGTCACACTCTCACCATCTCCCCCCCTTCACGCCTGACTGGTCACTCTCTTTGAAGGGGAAGTAGAGAAATAGGGGGCAAAAAACAAATGGCAAAAAGGACATGGAAAGATACAAATAGACTGTGAAAGTACATATTATATATACATATATTTTCGTTTGAAAGGAATAAATTATGAAGAATCTTTACCAAGTTTCTGACTGAAAGCCACAGCTTCTTGAAGAATATACAAACTGCTGTCATAGCGGTCATCTCTATAAAGACTTTCTTCAGCTAAAAACAAGATGGCTTCTCCCACTGTGCTGGAAAATGACATAGTGGAGAGTGGCCTTGCAAGAGGTGAAAAGGAAAACTGGGAAAGAGTGTTTGATTGAATTTATTTTGGCTTTTTGTAGCCTCACAAAGTATTCCTGTTGCATTTACATAAACAGGGTCATTGGAGAAGGGTGATCTTTACACCCCATTTATTGTGAAAATATTACATATTATTACAAATCACCATTTGATATACAATCTGGCTTGATAATAATGATGATAATAAATAAATAATAATAATAATAATAGTGATAATAATAATAAACTTGATTTTGTATTTGTTTAAAGATGATTATAATGAGGATATAGTGAACAGTAAATGCTTAAGAACCTTATACTGTCACTACAGTGCAGTATGTCTAAAAGCTAGGTTTAGCATGCTCCGTGATCAAAAAGGTCAAATATTGCTCTGAAATTGGTTTCAGCAAAATACATCTTGTAATATATACTGAAATTGAAAGAAATATGATGAATACGATTACGGTTGTTATTATTATTATTATTATTATTATTATTATTATTATTATTATTATTATCATTCACAGGTAACAAAGTAGTAGTACATCTTTTTCATTTGTATATGAAAGTGATGTTTATGATTGATCTTGTGGGAAGTGATTTTCTCTTCAGAAAATGTACTCAGAAACACATGGAACAACAATGATTGCTACAATCTCCACAATCAGAACAGCAACAGGGGATGGACTGTGCACCACCGAACAAAACATCCACTTGCAACAGCAAACAGATGGCTTTCAAAAACTGTCCACCCCAACATCCTCACACTCAACTTCTCCTCTCAGTAACTCCTCTGTTTGTATATCACAAGTCTCAGCCAATCAGGACCGCTCATTTTATTATGTTACAAGAGACAGGACATGAACCTTTGATGAAGACTGCTCGTTTGCAGAGGATTATATCAAAACGTAAACAGTGTTCTCATGTATGAATGGAATTTATGGAAACAGGGAGCTAAAGGAGGACAGCATTTTGAAACGTTTGAAAGGTAAGCAAAACCTATTCAATGAAAGCGAGAGAGAGAAAGATTAGATGACTTATATAGCGCTGGGTGAATTTTTTCTAAAGAAAAAGGACAAATTAAATGAAAAATATAGAAACTTATAGATCTTTTAAAAACAAAACTATTATGATAATAAGTGTTTTTCATTTTGGGTTTTTATCTAGTTTGATTATTTTCTTTTTTTTTCTGCTTTTAAATCAAGTGTTATCTTAATTGTAATATTGTTATTGTTATTATAATTAGCTAATTACACTGGTTATAATTATGAGAGATGTTCTGTTAGCAGAAGTCACATTGAATTAAAAAACCTGGCACACAAAATAGCGATTGAACTCTGTGAAACTCAGTGGCATTTATTTTTTGTTATTTTCCATTTGATTGAAATATCACTGTCTGTATCCCTTTTGACTCTAATGCAGCTCTGCTTGAGATCAGACACAGCGAATGTGAAATGGCCGGCATTGGGTCTTTTTTTCTGCACAGGGGGACAGGAGAGGCCCTGCTCTGGTTTACAAGCTTACTCACGCTCTCGCTCTGTGCTTTTCTGAATGTCATCGCTATCAGTGCTCAGAGTGCGATTGCGCTATGTCAACACCCCGTTGCCATGACTACATACCCTCAGACTAATGCGCCAAACAGCGTCACAGCTTGCACCTCATTCGGTGCCTGATGCCCCCTGTCAATCACGTTCCTTTAAGACGGCATATCTCTACACGCCGACTTGTGTTCCTCCAACAGTAGCAAATCACCTTTCACAGTGTGCCCATAGTCCAACACAATGCCCTACAGGTTCCTACGGTGAGGTTTCCCTGGCAACTGTTGCCGCTGCGACAGTCCTCATCATAGCATCTTGATTTGGGGTTCGGATGCAAATGGGAGGGAGCGGACAGTATAGAATGCCTTTTCCCATAGAATGTCATTTCACCTTTTTCATGTCGCTCACACAATTGATTTACACATTTATGTTGTTTATGCAAATCATTAACATTTATTTAGCTTATACCAGTGACTTACACCCTACACTTTTAATTCTCCCTTTTCTGTCATGCAAGTGATTTACATATCCATAGCTTTTCGCATAATTTGCATATCCCCTACACTAGTGCTAAACGTATTCATGTACCCTACACATATGTGATTAACACTCACATCCCCTGCACCAGTCATTAACATATTCCTTTTCCCAACACTAGGGATCCCTATTCCCCTCACAATTTATTTACATATTCATTTGTTCAAATAAATGGAGAGAAAGTGTCATGTGGGCTTGTTTGTGTGTGTGTGTGTGTGTGTGTGTGTGTGTGTGTGTGTGTGTGTTTAGAAGTGAGCCCAGGCTTGAAAAGAAGGGCTGTAATTCCCTCAGCCCCTCATATACAGCAACTCACTTCAGAAAGCATTATAAAGCACTATGAAGCCCTAAGGAAGAGTCACACAACCAAGGCCACATTTGTTTAGTGGCAGAAAGACACAGCTTGGCTGGAGCCACACAGTCACCATACTGCAGTGACTGAGTCACAGAGCACTGAACACATACTGAACACACAGATGGAAATGCTGTGTTTACTATGTAGAAAAGGGCCGCTCACTCAGCCATTCAGGGAATAGGAGACCATCAGTGTGTGTGTGTGTGTGTGTGTGTGTGTGTGTGTGTGTGTGTGTGTGTGTGTGTGTGTGTGTGTGTGTGCGCGCATGTGTGCCTGTGTTTGTTTGTTTTTTTGTTTGTTTCGTGGAGAGGTATGTGAGTGTGAATTTCATGAAGTACAGACAGTACCTAGAGAAGTATTTAGAATTATTACTATTGCATTTATTTGTAATGTTGTAATTATGCTTCACTTTGTGTGTGTGTGTGTGTGTGTGTGTGTGTGTGTGTGTGTATGCGCGCGCGCACCAAGGTGAGCAAATGTACTGTACTGGATGGGTTGTGTAAGGAGGGAGAGAGGAAGGGGGGCCTCCAGACCTCCATTTTAAATCCCCAGTTTAAACCAGCTCTGTCGGTTTCCCTCTGCTCCAGGCTGTTCCATGATCCTCTCACTGACACTTTAAGTAAAAACAGCAATTTTATTCCGCCTGCATATTGGGATAAGCCTAAGCGGTGAAAGGTATTCTCAATCACAGCTCCCCATTCTGAGGTGACAAGCTTAGGGTCAAGTCATGTGCCATAGTCTCAATTCTCCTCACTCTCTAACCAGCTAAATAAGGCTAGTGTGTCTTGATCGGACAGGGGCCCATGGCCTCTCTGTCAGTGATCTTGTGTGTTGCAGTCAAACCTGTGGTCTGATCTGTCAAGTTAAGGCTGTGAGGTGAAGGCCCATTTTTACTAACCTGGTTTTCATCTTGAGCTTTAACAGAAGGTGAGGCAAAACCATTTGACAGTATTGTTAAAGTGGGTGCCAGAGAGGGTGGATGTTGTGTTCCACCATTTGAGCCAGTCCAGAGGAGCACATCACACAATGTAAAGCACAGTGTTACAAACTTGGCGATGCACCCCAGAATTTAATTTATTTTCTGTCGCCATAAGCATTTAAAAATAGACGCGAAATGACAGTGGAGCTCGCTGCATTATTGATATGTGTAGTGTCAATGATGCATGCGCTTCGGCGCTAACGCTAATTTTCTCCCCGTTGTCAAGGCCAAAAGCGTCAAACCGCTGTAATTTATAAGCATTATTATTGCCATAATATTTTTTACAGCCATCAGACAGTCCATGAAAGCAGATTGCAGTTGCTGTGGCTCAGTGGTCTTCTGCGGCTCAGTTGGTAGAGCATGGCGCTAGCAATGCTTAGGTTGTGCGTTCAATTCCTGCTGGGACCATATATACAGAAAAATGTATGCATTCACTATAATGTAATTATAAGTCGCTTTGGATAAATGCATCAGCTAAATGGCATATTATTATGGTGATGGCCGCTGATATGCTGTAAAGTGCAGTGAGAGGTTTTGTGTGCCAGTGTGTCACTGTTTTCCTAGTTTACAGACACTCTGCTTATTTCATTGTGTCTCTGTATAGCAGCATCTCCTGCAGTCTGGGTTTTGATTACTGTGCAAGCTATGTCTTTTACTGTTTGTGTGAGTGAGGCTGGTTGGTGTTATTTAGCCATTTTGTCACTGCAAGGATGATGTTTCTAAGGGTTTAAGACCAGATGTTGATGGACGTCTCTGTGTCATCAGTATGATTTGTAAAAGAAACTGTACTGAAACAGTACTGTATATACACGTACACACATGCACGCGCACGCACACACATGAGCGCACAAGCACACACAAGCGCACACTCACTCACTCACACACGCACAAACACACCAGTGAGCACACACACACACACACACACACACACACACACACACACACACACACACACACACACGCGCACACACACACACACACACACACACACACACACACACACACACACACACACACTCTGATTGATTGACTGATTTATAGATTGAGCAGGGCTTTGTTAATATGATGTGTGGCTATGTGTGGTGGGGTTAACACATACCTCTCCACAGTTCCCATGGTGCTTTGGTGTAGCGGCTTTGGCTTTATGTTCTGTGAAGGTGTCCTTAATTTGAGATGGGAGAGACATTAACACATGGCTTATTTCCTTGTTTCCTTGGTAACCGTGTCCTCTGTCACAAGATGTCCGTTTTGGTTGACTTGAGAGCTTGTGACGGGGAAATGACAGGACATATCACTGTTCTCTGCGTTCCATGCTGTGACATGAGAAAGATGAACAGTGTCTCCTGATCCTAGATAACTAGGATGTCCTCTACATGACTGTGTCGTGGTAGAGGTCACCAAAGACTTGGGTGGAGTGTCTCAGGTTAGGGTTACTTAAGAAGGAGCACCAATCAGTGTTACTCAAATGGTATAATGCAACATGCCTGAAACCATGTAATTGTACTGTACAGAGTAATGGCTAAAGTCATTGTTATAGACCTTGTTACTCGTAAATCCATCCGTCCCTGAACACATTGTTCCTCAAATCAGGAATGCTTTCGAACACTCTGTTCCCAGGTAGAACACTCTGGAACACCCTGTTCCCAGGTAGAACACTCTGGAACACTTAGACCTTCTTTCTGAGTGTTCTACAATACTAAGATCTCCATTCTGGGGAGAGCATCCGACCACTGTAATCCGGTAATCGTAAGCATTGGAGAGCCACCTCTGCCTTGAACACTGATCCCTTGGAATATTCTGGAACGTATCCTGTGTGTCCGATGTGTGGAGTTATGGAATTGTATCGGAATGTCCTGAACCATCCGTGACTATTAAAGGATGTGCTGAGCCAGCAGCTGTGCTCCTCTCCTCTCAGAGGACAAGCTTGCAGTCAAGTCTCCAAACACCGCCCCCCCCCCCCTCCCCCCATTCCACAGCAACACTACCTAGCTCCCAGATTGACTGTTTATGGGCGCCTTGGCTCAGCATCATAATCGCACTCCACTGTGCCTGACGCTTGTTTGAAGCTGGGCAGAGGCCATAGAGTATATTACAAGGGCTTTGAAGTGCAAGTGTGGTTCTGGTCTGGTCCGTGCACCCTATGGAAGGGCAGTGGGTGTACATCTGGTGAGAGGGACACACGCTGTGAGGCTATGGTGAGATAATGGAGCAGTCCACCCGTATGGGGGAGACAGCGGCGCGAGAGTCCCCCGGTAGGACAAAGGGTCAAGTCAGACGAGCAGACGCCGACACTGAGGGGTCAGAACCTCAAGCCAGCCAGGCAGGAGCTGCAGGAGGGGCAGGGCTGACCCAGATTCTGCTCTCCATGCCACAAGCATCTGTCGCACACTGCACACACTGCGCTGGAGGACCACAAGGCATTTGGGCAAATTGAAAGGGAGATGCCAGAGTAGCCAGAGTAAACCTTCATCAATGTGAAATGAAGTTTAACAGGAAGTATTGATTTTTACTTTAAAAGTAACTTTTTTCCTCCTTCTCTCCCTCCCCTCCTCCTCCTTTTCATTTTTGAACCATGCTGCGTTCCTCATTAGTACTGATTTATTAATCGGGGCCTGGTTTCATCATTCTCATGTCACGACTCCTCCGTTTTCTCCCCATGCTGTGTCTCTGACACCCACCTCGGATGTGCATTTTCACATGGCTCTACACTACTGGCCACAAGCTGCACTCCGCTGGCTAAGCATTGGATGCTAATGTGCTCAAACTGTGCAGTTTCTGAACAGGGCCCATGCATTCACCACAGGTTCACCACACAAGTCCAGCATGGCTGCCCACAGACCACCCCCCCCCCCCCTCCACTCATCATAGAACAAACTCCTGTCCCCCCAGGAAGGCCACGCCCATTGTCCACAGGGAAGAGAGTACATTTGAGGGAGGGCAGGAAAGAGAGGGACAGAGATAAAAAAGAGAGAGCTGGGGCTTGACTAGAGAGGAGGTGGACAGGAGGAATGAGAGATGAGGTTGGCTGGCAGAGGACATTCCGAGATGTCCTGTCACTCCTTATCCTGTCTGCTTCAGTTTGTGTGTGTGTGTGTGTATATCTGTCTGTGTGTCTGTCTGTGTATGTCTCTACCTCTCTGTGTGTGTGTGTGTGTGTGTATATCTGTCTGTGTGTCTGTCTGTGTATGTCTCTGCCTCTGTGTGTGTGTGTGTGTGTGTGTGTGTGTGTGTGTGTGTATACAGTATATCTGTCTGTGCCTCTGTGTGTATGTCTCTGACTCAGTGTGTGTGTGTGTGTGTGTGTGTGTGTGTATGTGTGTACTGTATCCGTGTGTGAGAGAGGAGACATGAGGGACAGCGCTGCAGTGCTTATATGTCAGCCAGCACCCGGGGGAGGGGGGGGATGACTCCTCTGTCCCTGACCCACGGGAAGCGGGGGGAGCACGCTTGATTTCCCCTCCTTTTCTCCTTTTCTCACCCTCTCCTTCAGAAATGTAGATAAAGCATCAGTCCCTGTCTATCATAGGTTCCCTCTGAGTCACACATATACGCACACAGAGAGCATGCTTCACATTCCTCCTCTCCTCTCTCTCCCCCCTCATCTCTCCTCTCTTCCTGCTGCTCTCCTTCTCCTCTCCTCTCTATCTACCTCATCCCTCCTTTTTCTCTTTCACTACCCCTCTTTTCCTCATTCTCAGCCCCCCTGGAACGATGATGAGAGGACTGTGATTCTCTACTTACCCCTGCATTCCAAACACACATGCTCTTGCTACTTCAACCCCCCAACCCTCTCTCAGGAAAAAAGGAAAACAAACACTACATCAAGCCGACGCTTCTGATATTTCCTTCCCTCTGTTCAATTAAACATGGTTCCATCTGCTTCTTTGGTTCGTTTCAGCTTTTCTTCTGCAATATTGACTATGGTTGTTCTTGTGATTGTTTCTTATGACTCTGTTCTAACCTGTTATAACCATGGGTGTGTATTAACACTGAAAACATGTCACGTGTGTGCGCGTGTGCGCGTGTGCGTGTGTGTGTGTGTGTGTGTGTGTGTGTGGAGGAGGAGGAGGGGGGATTTGTTTAAAGGTTCTGTGCCAAATCTTTTTCAGACCATTCAATCTCTGTTCATGTGCCATACTGAGAAATTTATGGAATAAAAATTACATTGTTTTTTCACAAAATGTGTAGTGAGATGCTGGTGGTTATTTTGATTCTCAAGTGAAGCAACTGTAGAATGTCACAAAAGAGTGTGTGTGTGTGTGTGTGTGTGTGTGTGTGTGTGTCCGGGTGTGCATGAGTATGTATGTGTGTGTGTGTGTGTGTGTGTGTGTGTGTGTGTGTGTGTGTGTGTGTGTGTGTGTGTGTGTGTGTGTGTGTGTGTGTGTGTGTGTGTGTGTGTATTTGTGTCTGCATATGATTCTCTGTGTATTCTTGAATTTGAATATGTATGGTGTTTTGTGTATAAACTATATGTACAGTATGTTCTTATACTGTGCAGTATGTGAACATGGACAATACATAGTTGGGTTGTTTCTGTACCATGTAATTGAGGGCTGTATGTGTGGGTTCAGGCTTTATGTCAGTGTGTTAAAGCTTATTTGACACAAGAGCTATGGACTGGCTGGCTGCAGGGTGTGTATTATGACCCTGATGGCTGACCTACGCCTGCGCCTGACGTCTGTGTGTGTGTGTGTGTGTGTGTGTGTGTGTGTGTGTGTGTGTGTGTGTGTCTGTCTGTGTGTGTGTGTGTATGTGTCCCATCGTGGGCTGGTGTTAAGCCTCCGGTGAACACAGCTCTCGTGCTGACTGGAGGTTAGCCAAGGGGTCAGCCTCTGAATGCTACTGACTCAGGGTTACAATTATTGACTAACCCAAGGGTGTGTGTGTGTGTGTGTGTGTGTGTGTGCGCGTGTGTGTGCGTGCGTGCATGCATGTGCGACAGAGGACAAATAGACAGTGCTCTGCTTTGAATACCTTATGTGCATATCCATGTGAGTGCACGTGAATGGTATGCATTTCATTGAAACATGCACAGTCTCTTTCTGTGTGTTTTTGTGGGGGTATTTTCATGTGAGAACGCATGTCCTCGTCCTCATGGTCAAAGGTGTGTGTGGTAGCTACTGTAAACAAGAGGTAAGTAGAGAACCCAAGTGTTTTAATTATGGGAGCCTTGTGTATGAACACACCCTTCAAAGTGCTGATGCTACCTCACCTCCCATTGCATACACCTTAACCAGGGTGCAGTGCACGGTCACACTGAATAGATTATGCAAAAGCACCTAACAATTCTCATTTTCACCTCTCTGGCGGTGGTATCGACATGACTCAAGGGTACAGCAGCAACTACTTACTTGAGATTAAAACCGGCTGCGTGCAATTCCGGGCTCTGCGTTCGCAACAAAGCTGTAACCCCTAAAGCCTTCGGCCTCTGACCACAATCTTATATTTTCAATTTCTTAGTTTCTTTTTTAGCTATCGCTCTATATAGATATTACCTTATTCACCCTAGGTGAATTAGGAATCGGCGCTGGTGGAGGGGAGAGAGAACTGAGCGTGCCATGGAGGGGGAAATAGAAACTGATGGGGAGATGTGAGGAGAGGACAGAGGAGATGGAGAGGGATTTGAGAGGGAGGAGGGGACTCAATGACTAAGAGAAGCAAACAAGTTTTATTTTTTTCCTTCTTGAAAAGGTCAATTCTTGTAGTTGGCTGGAATAGTGTTCTCTCTCTCTCTCTCTCTCTCTCTCTCTCTCTCTCTCTCTCTCTCTCTCTCCCCCTCTTGTTTTCAGGTCTGTCACATGTCACTCATCCTAACATCTATCTTCTGTCTCCCTCTATCTTTTTTTTGGTGTTCTGGTCTGGTGGTCAGTATAATGTTGAGTCATTTTGATGTTGGAGGTTAGAATGAGTGTTGGTTTTGAGTCTAGAGGTCAGGACCTGCATTACTCTTCAGTGTGAAGGTCAGTGTCAGAGCAAGGTGACTCTGTCTTCTTTAATTCAGTCTCATATGATGGACGGCCCATGTCAGCTCCCCTCTACAACATAGCTCCCCTCCCCTCCCCTCCCCACCCTCCTCGCCCCCCTCCGCTCTCACCGCTCTCTCCCACTCTGCAGTGATACAGTTGTAAAGTGTAACCTTGGAGACAGGGGCTAATCATCCATCCCATAACTACCCTTTCAATCTCTCTCTCTCACGCTCTCTCTCTCTCTACCTCTCTCTCTCTCTCTCTCTCTCTCTCTCTCTCTCTCCTCACCTTTCCTCCTCTCTCCTTCCTACTCTGTGACACAGATGGCTGTTTAGGTATTTCATCAGGTTTACAGTATTTTCTAAATTATCCAGAGACCTCTCACCCTCCCCTCGCTCTCTTTTCTCTTCCCTTTGTTTGTCCTGTGGAAGGACGTTTGTTTTCCTGTGGGGGAAGAGGGGAATCGACGTCGAGAGATGAGTTATTGATTAGAAAGCAGGTTGCAGGAGAGAGAGAAAGTGTGTGTGTGAGAGAGAGAGAGAGAGAGAGAGAGAGAGAGAGAGAGAGAGAGGCAGGGAGGGTAGGAGAGAGGAACAGGAAGGAGAGAGAGAGATGACAGGA